>NW_012102254.1:5208461-5209846 GCF_000951045.1 Mandrillus leucophaeus | reverse complement strand
GGTTTTTAAAAAATGTCCCTATCTCTTTTTTACAGCCCCTTTAACACAGCAGTGGCCGATTACTGGATGCCTGTGGATTTGTACATTGGAGGGAAAGAACATGCTGTCATGCACTTGTTCTATGCAAGATTCTTTAGTCATTTTTGCCATGATCAGAAAATGGTTAAACATAGGTAAGCATTCATACTGCTTTGCAAAAGAATTCAGTTGCATGAATAGCAACTTTAAGCAGGTGTCAGTTCTTCTGAAGCAAGGTAAATGCATATAGTAGAGTAATACTAGTTATCTAGTATGCTTTAGAGGTTGTTGTCAACCTTAACCATTTGAGGTCCATTTATGTTGCTTAATCAGTTCTGGTAAGTGATGTTGCTGGCTTGCATAGAACCTAGCCTTCTGTGCTTCTCTGTTTAACTGAGTTAAGTAATTAAGAATTGTACCTGTGAGGCAGAGAGGAGTGGCCCATAATGTTTTATAGCATCCTGTGTGAGGTCATGCTTATCACCCAGTCCTTCTGTGTCAGCTCTGTTCCTAAGCTTGGCTGAATCCCACCTTGATGCATCCCTCTGAAAAATGTATAGAGTGGATTTGAAATAGAGAATCACATTGTAAAAACATCAGTAAATTCTTTTCCTGTTGGCCTATTGTAACCCTTTCCTAATAATGGCCAGAAAAATGTGTGTGTGCTTTTTCCCATGAAACGTTTCATATATAAAAATTACATATTTAATGCATTTAAAGAATTGTACAATACATTAAATATGTAATTTTTATATATGAACATACATGCCCCACTCCTCAGTTTAAGAAACAGAGTGTTATAGGTACCTTAGAATCCCCAAGGTGCCCCCTCCTATTATGTATCTCTCTTCTATGCCCACTACCTTGCCCCTAGCTAATACTGATCCCGGATTTTTAATTCCTCACTTTCTTGCTTTTCTTTATAAATGTATCATTTCTGCATGTATTTTTAAACTATGTATTGTCTCGTTTTCCTGTGTTTGAACTTTACATAGGTAGAATTATATTTCAGGTATTCTGTCTTGCTTTCCTCACTCAGCAGTTTTTTGAGATTCAGCAGTGCTGACGGATGAAGTTATATTTCTTCCTGTTTCACTGCTGCAAGGTATTCCATTATATGGAATGAAACTTCCAATATAGAACTCAGTTTATGTATCATACCACCATTGATGGTGGTCAGACTGTTTTGTGCAATTGTGAACAAAACTGCTATGAACCTTCTTGCACATGGTTCCTGACATACGCATCACCATTTCTTTTTTTTGAGACGGGGTCTTGCTCTGTCCCCCAGGCTGGAGTGCAGTGGCGCGATCTCGGCTCACTGCAAGCTCCGCCTCCTGGGTTTACGCCATTCTCCTGCCTCAGCC
>NW_012102254.1:5205704-5207238 GCF_000951045.1 Mandrillus leucophaeus | reverse complement strand
GGCTCATTTTTGTATTTTTAGTAGAGATGGGGTTTCACAGTGTTGGTCAGGCTGGTCTTGAACTCCTAACCTCAAGTGATCCACCTGCCTTGGCCTCCCAGAGTGCTGGGATTACAGGCATGAGCCACTGTGCCCGGCCAGTTTCTTTATAGCTGTCTTCCAGTTTCTAATTGTCTCTCTGTCTCCATCTGCTGATTAACCCATTCTTTGAGTTTTTTATTTTAATTATTCTTCATTTCTAGAAGTTCTAGGTTTTTAAATTTTCCTTTATTTTTATAGTATTTTCTTGCTATCTTTTAAGTCTTTATTTTCTAAAATACTATTATATTGTCTGATAATTCTTTAATGTCATTATGGGTCTGTTTAGTCATTTGTTGTTTCTGCTCTTCTCACTCATGGTGCCTAGTTCTTTGGGGGATGGAATGCAAGGGGTGTTTTAACTGACCTTATATTTCTTGAACCTTTTTTTTTTTTAATAGGAACTCTTTGGAACCTCTCTCTTAGAGGTGATTTTGTGTTAGCGTCTCCCTGTTGCCTGGAGATGTTACCAATCCAAGACCACTTTAAATTGAATTTTCTGCTTGAGGTTTTTAGGACCATATAGGTAATATGAATACAGTCCCAAACCCACATGAGGGTCAACTTCTGTCTACAGATTCTCAGGAGAAATACTTTTCTTTCCTCCTACACATTACCATGGTCAAGATAGGCGAGTTTCCTTGTTTATCTCTTCTAACCACAGGTTTATTTCTAGTTCATTGATGATTTCTAGTTCATTGATGATTCCTGTCTTGAGATCTTCTAGACTCCCAAAGTTGCTTAGGCTTTAGGTTTTGTGTCCCATCTTTTGTGTACCACGCCATGCACAAACATTTATGATCACAGGGGTTCTATAGATATGCCCAGGGTAGACGCTGGCTTCAGGAACTGTGTTTTCCTAAGTTGGGTTTGGTTTTGTTTTGCCAGCTCAATGTATTTTACATTCCAACTAACTTTTTCACTTGTTTTGCATCAGGACAATAATTCAGGCTCTCTTGTCTGCTGTATTACCAGAAGCATAATTGCTGGATTTTTTTTTTTTCAGTTGTTGTTATGTTGTTTTTCTGTTTGTTTACTACAACATCCTTTAGAATATTTTTTAATTACAGAGAAGAAAGGGGAAATATCTGATTATTTCCCTATCCAGATAACCTATGTTGACAATTAAAAAAAAAAAGTAATACATGTCTAAACCATTTTGTAACTACACAGAAAGTGAACATTGTTGTCTCCCTCCCTGCACGCCACTCTTTAGCCCTTTCCTCAACTTTTAGGTTTCTTTTTATTTCTTCTAGGAAAATATTTTGCCTATCCCCACGTGTGTTTTTATTGATATACTCATTTTAAATGTTGCTTATATTGCATACATATCCTTTGCTTCTTTGACTTAATAATATAGCTTGGTGGTCTTTCCATATCAGCACAAACAAATATCACATTCTTTTTAATGTAGGCTTAGTATTCCCTCATTTGGACATACCATAATTTATGTAAG
>NW_012102254.1:5196441-5204604 GCF_000951045.1 Mandrillus leucophaeus | reverse complement strand
CTTGTAATCCCAGCACTTTGGAAGACCAAGGCGGAAGGATCACCTTCGGCCAGGAGTTTGAGACCAGCATAGGCAACATAGTAAGACTCCATCTGTAAAAATAAATAAATAAATAAATTAATTAATTAATTTAATGAGCCAGGTGTGGTGGTGCACACTTTTAGTCCCAGCTACTTGGGAGTCTGAGGCAGCAGAATTACCTGAGTCCAGGAGTTCGAGGCTGCAGTGAGCCATGATTGCCACTGCATTCCAGCCCAAGACACTGTCTCCAAAAAAAAAAGTTGGGGATAATAACTCCTTCTTACGTAGGTCTGGAAACAAAGACCATATGTAAGTGATTTCTAGCCCCTTAACAGTAGAGCATATTTCTGCCAGTTTCTGAGTGATTTTTTATAGAAGTGCTCAATCAGTAAATTATTCAGTGGCCAAGTATCCTAAGGTGTAGGACAGGGTCTGGCTATTTTTGTGATTTCTTTACAGTGGTTTAAGACTATATTCAAGCAGGAAAAAAGGTTTGCAGCATTGTGATATAATTTTAAAGTGCAGTTTCAAGTATGACTTTGTTTTTACTCAAATGCATTGCCAATTTGCAGAGCCTCCAGGTAACACCTCGATTTTGCTTTACCATCAACAATAAGGAACTAACTGTGTGGTGTAAATTGAAATAGACCTATGGAGTTTTGTTTTTTTGAATCTGTTTTTAAATTCTGTTCAAGATTCCGTTCCATGCTTTCCTCCTCCAAAAGAGACTTATTTTAAGTACTGAGAAGGCTGACCTTTGCGGAAGGTACAGAAAGTCATCTTAACTGTTTCTCAGTGCTGCTGTCAGCATTACTCTTGCTGGAGCACATCAGGGCAGCAACAGCCTCTGAAAACTCTCCCGGTGCATTACCTCTTTCTTAAAGGTGTTTTGGGAAACCTGTCAACCACACATGAAATGAAAGTCACCCACTTTCTGCAATGAGTAATTTGGAATTCTACAATCAGAATTTTTGAGAGCCTCCAAACAACTTTATCAAGCTGGGCTGGGAGGAAAAATTAAGACCTGTCAACCACATATGTGTTTCTGAAATCTGCATAAATTGGAATTTCCTAGTCTATTTCTGTATTCCTTTTGAATAACATTGTCATTTCAGGAGGTTATTTGAGATGATAGTACAGCTATTGCATTTTAGTTTAACATTTCTGAGACCCTCAGCCCTTGTCTCAAGTAGCAGCTCTGGAACAGGAATCCAAAGACCTCTGTCTGTGTTCAGTGATGCCCCTGATTAGCTGTGTGGACAAGAATCTGAACTCCTTTGGGTCTCAGTGGTCTCATATGTTAGGAACTCAGTTATCTCTGAGCACCCTTTTCACTCTGATTCTAATTTCTTCAAATACAGACAGCAAAGGTTTATGTATATCTAATTATCTTTCCTGTTTTCTAAGAGTCGTGGACTTTTTTTTTCATCACCTGCATGTTAAGGCTTGCAGTTCGAACTTAAAGTCTCCTTATCGTACATAAGAGGCTGGCCTCCAAGTTGAGTGTGCCACCACACAGGACAGCAGGTGCCTTAGTTGTGTGGTCTGAAATACCAAGTTAATGATTAACCAGGAATTAGTGTAAGCAGGAAGCCCAAAAAAGAAGATATCGAAATGATTAATAAACATTTTATCACACTATAAAATAACCAATAAACATCTTACACTATAAAATGTTTCTGGCCCAGCACGATGGCTCACACCTGTAATCCCAACACTTTGGGATGCCAAGACAGGAAGATCGTTTGAGTGCAGGAGTTCAAGACCAGCCTGGGCAACAAACACAGCAAGACCCCATTTCTATGATTTAAAAAAAAAAAAAATTCCCTCACTGGCAAATATAAATTATTCAGCAGTGAGATGCCATCTTCCATGTAGTAAGGAAGCTAGCATAAGAGCAGCACTCTCATATATTGCAGGAAGTAGCTTGGAACAATCTTTCCGAAAAGCAGTTTGGCAATACATAGTGAGAGCCTTAAAAATATTCATTTTTGGATGCACTAATTGCACTGCTAAAAATCTATCCTAAGGAAATAATCAGAAATGCAAACTTATGCACCAAGATGTTCATGTAAGTGTTATTTCAAGTAGCTAAAAATTTGGATACAATCTAAATGCCCCAAAATGCTGAGACAGGGTAAATAAAGTATAATCCATCTACATGGAGCACACTTATACAACATTTTCAATTAAATTACAGAGAATGTTTAATAACATGGAGAAATTCATCTGAAGTAATGAGAAAGAGAAAAAGCAAGATACAGCTTGGTTATCTTTGTCTTTATATATACATGCACATATATACACATACTCAAAGCAAGAGAAAAGACTAGAAAAACTCATGCCAACATGTTAACACTAGCTATCTCTGGGTGGTGAGCCCAATGTACTTCTGATTTTTCCCAGATTTTTTATAATGATTATGTAACTTTATCATTTACAATATGGTATATATTCTGAAGAAGGAAAATGGGCTGAGCCTCCTGCTGTGCTTGGGATTGTGGGGTAGGATCAGCTTTCAGCTTCCCTCCTTCTGGTGGTTAGCATCAGGTTGAAAGAGAGGGGGCACATTAGAGCGTGGGAACATGTCGTGGCCCATCTTCACTGAATGAGATCAGGAAGCCTTTTCTCTCCCTTTGTGGGAGACTGCTGTAAACATGGAAGCTTGTCACTTTTGGTTGTAGCTCTGTAATGCAACTTAGACACTAAATTCCCCAAACTGAATTTCTGCCTTCAGTTTGGAATCAACGGAAAGCAAGCAGCTGCTCAGGTAGCTCCCATGCGGAGGGCAGGCTGCCTGCTGACCATGGAGAGCACAGCAAGCCCCCATCCACAGAGCTTTCTTCTCTGTTTCTCTGATCATGCCAGAAACGGGGCTACTGGGAAAAGGAACAGCAAGGGAAGAGAAGCTTTACTTGGGTCCTGCTGTATTAGTAGCACCTCCTTCTGTGCTAGGATATGGGAATGGTGATATTTTAAGAATGAGCCATGGCTAATACTTGGAAACTAAGCTAATTATGTGACATGATAGCCCTGGGCACAGAACAAGGAAGAAGAGGAAGGTAAACGTAGTCTGATTTAATGAAAAGTCCAATTTGGAGACCATTTTCAGAGATCCATGGCCTTCAAAGATCTGCAGCCTGGCAGGCCACTCTCCCACCAGGTCAGGGGAGCGGGCAGCAGGCTATCTGGGGCTTCATGAGTAGGGAAATGTCATCTGCAACAAGTAGGTGGGGCTCTGATATGCCCTGATATTCTTTGCTCATATTGTAATTAGCACATTCTTTGTATGTAGTGATTTTTTCAAGAGCCCTTAAAATGGCCAATGTTCTGAATTTCCTTGTTTATCCTAATAATTAGCAACTCCTTACCTCCCTCCCTCCCTCTCCTCCTTCCCTACCTTCCCTCTCTCCCTTCTCTTCCCTCCCTCCCTCCCTCCCTCCCATCTTTCCTTCTTCCAAGTGGGACAAATGTGGCCTTCAATGCCCAGCAGCTATCAGTTGTTGCAATTTCTGAATTAGGGCAGTCTAAACTAATGAATAAATTGTGAAGATCTCCCCCTAGTTTTCATCATTGTGCTTACATATAGCTGTGCTTCAGTGCAAGCAAGCATGATCTACCTCCAGGGATGTACCGAAGGAGTAGGAAGAAAGCTGACTCAGATAAATCCAGGGCCTTCTTCAAGGCAGAGGCCCTGCGTAATACTCCCGCATTTGATGGTCCTGAGTCAGAAGGGTTTGTTAGTGGTTTAGAGTTGCAGATTTTCCACTCACGTATAAAGGCCCCTGCTGTGCACAGTCAGTATGATGAATGAATAACTCAGCTGCATACACAAGTCTGTTCCCAAGTACCATCTGCTGAGTGAATGAATGAGTGAACAAAAGGGAAACACATTACCCCAATTGTGAATCTGAATAATGAACTTGGCAATGTGATGTGATCTGTGCTTCAGCAGGCTTGGGTTCCAAGTCTAATAGGGCCCTTAACATCCTTTGTCCTTCATTCCTGTGCACCTTGCACCTCCATATCACATTTGGTATGTCTTTCTTGTAGTGTTGACGGTTATTTATGAGCATGTCTTGGGCTGCCTATTCTTATTGTAAGCTCTCCAATTAATTGCCCAGTGTGCTGTGTACCCAATTGTCATGTAAATACATGTTGAATGAATAAAGAAGTGTGACTCATTCAGAGCTAAACTACGCACGCACGAGAGTAGACATGGCCAGCTTCAGCCAAGAGAGTGAAGACCAGATTCCCAAAGCCCTGTGGCCCACTCCCTAGCTCCCTGGAAGAGTGGAGGGAAAACACTTGGGAATGAGCAGGCTTCTGGGAGCTGGGAAGCGCCCCTTTCCCCACTGGGACATTCCATGTGAGCACTCATCAGGGCATTCCCCTGCTCTCATTCTCTTGCTTCGGCTGCTTGGGATCTTTCAATGCACCCCTCCCTGCAAAAAGGTGGTGGCGCTAGCTGGAAAGTATAGCATCCAGTGCCCCCCTTCACTCATTTCTTTCTTCCCTCCTCTCTTGCCTCCACTTTGTCCCACCCACATTATCCCCCACCCCTCCTGCTGGTAGGTTTATTCATTCACTGAAACAAGCCTGATTGAGTCCAAGGCAATTAACATTACTGAGCATCTATTAGGAACTGGAGACTGAGAGTGGCCTTCAAGGATTTTCAAGGCCAGGAGCAGTGGCTCATGCCTGTAATCCCAGCATTTTGGGAGGCCAAAGTAGGAGGATTGCATGAGCTCAGGAGTTCAAGACCAGCCTGGGCAACATAGTGAGACCTCATGTCTACCAAAAATACAAAAAATTAGCTGGGTATGGTAGTGTGCACCTGTGGTCCCAGCTGCTTGCGGGGGCTGAGGTGGGAATATCACTTGAGCCCAGGAGACTGAGGCTGCAGTGCACCCCAGCCTAGGTGACAGAACAAGACCGTGTCTCAAAAAAAAAAAAAAAATTCCTCCTCCTCACAGGAGAAAGGTAAGCAGCTTATCTGAATACACAATAAAATGTAATAGCTGCTAGATACAATACAGGCCCTACACAGAATGCGTCAGGAAGGAAAAAGCAACTCATTCTAACTCTGACCAGGTGATACCTTCTTAGTGGAGATGGCATTTGAGTTGAGCCAGGAAGGAGGACTAGAGTTTTGATAACAGTTTGGGAAATGGCGTGAGTAAAGACATGGAAGCACGTGTGGGCAACATTTGAAAGAGCAGAGGGAGTGGCAGGGGATGGGGAGAAGTCCTGGATGGCTGCGTGGAGGAATTTGGACTTGATTGGGAGGAGGAGCTCTTCAAATATGACTACACGCTTTTCCTCCCTCACAGCTGAGTGTTGTCAGGCATTGGTTTGGTTCAGTGATCGTCAACAGGCTGGCTCCCCACGGGCAGGGATTGCTTTGCCCAGATTATATCCCCAGTGCCTAGCTCAGTGCCAGGCACATAGCAGGCACTCAAGAAATACTCACCGAAGAAATAAGCAATACATTTCACATAATAACTCTGTGCTTTCTGATTATATGGTACAAAGAAGAATTCTGAGACTCATTCTGAGCACCAGCAGTGCTGCTGTCGATGAATGGCGTCTGGGTGGTTGTAGGCGAGGGCACTGGGGTTAGTTGACTAGGTTTTGCCATCCCTGCTCTAGATGATCCATCTGAGATGGCCCCTGCTGCACTGCAACCCTCGGAGAAGACAGACAGTCCAGAAGAGCTTCGACTAGCAAGTTGCATTGTTGGGAGCTTTCAGATGTTAGGATGTATTCATGTAACCAGCAGGCCTTGGTGTGGGTGTACTGCTGAGGGCCTGCCTGCCAATTCTGGGGAAAGCCTCCCCTGTGGACATCCCCTGAGAGCACTCACTCAGAAATGGTTACAGGTGGGTTAGAAACAGGCCAATGAAACGATAGTGTTCGCAGTCAGGCTATAGGGGCCCATAGTGAGGAGACAGTGCCTGGAAGCGGGCGGCGGAAAGTTGATTTCACATTCTGCTAATTGTGCTGAATGCCAATTACACAAGTGTGTTTTATGTTGTGAAAATTCATCATTATACCCCTAGGACTCACACTTTTCAGTATGTATGCTATACTTTAACAGTTTACCTTAAAATAAAAGTTATTATAGACGAGGCAGGAGAAGCTGCAGCTGGTTTTAGTCAGATTTTCGCAGGTTGCAATTCTGTCTGTTCTCAAAAGGTGGCAGTGTTGTGCCACTTGATAAAATGCAAGACCAGAGAACAGGATTCCTTGGATTCCCAGTGGATTCCCAGCCCCTTCTTGAGGCTTAATGCTGATTTTTTTGTTTGTTTTGTTTTGTTTTGAGATGGAGTCTCGCTCTGTCGCCCAGGCTGGAGTGCAGTGGTGCGACCTTGGCTCACTGCAACCTCTGCCTCCCAGACTCAAGCAACTCTCCTGCCTCAGCCTCCAGAGCAGCTGGGACTACAGGTGGGAGCCACCACACCTGGCCATCTCTTTGTATTTCAGTAGAGACAGGGTTTCACCGTGTTGCCCAGGCCAGACTCGAAATCCTGAGCTCAGGCAATCCGCCCACCTCAGCTTCCCAAAGTGCTAGGATTATAAGCATGAGCCACTGCACCTGGCCAATGCTGCTGATTTTGATTATCCTACCTGTCTTTATCTTTGAATCTAGATCATTCCCTCCTAATTTTTGTCCTAAAAACACCTTTAAAAATTTATCTTGAGCAACCAAAGCCATGTACTGGTGATGTTTGAGGAGAATATCACTGGATCTCCAGGAAATGACTGCTCCTACCTGGTGCCCTGAACGTGAAATAATGTGTGTTATCAGCAGATGTCTCCATGAATCATTCTTTGAGTTTGGAATATGTCTTGCTGAAATGCCTCAAAATTGAATCAGGCAGATTCTTAAGAACAAACAACTGCAAATTTGCAATAATTTCAGTATGAAGGTCAACCTGTTTTTGTCCTCTTATGAGAAAAAGTTTATATGTCACTATTTACCCAGTAAGGATATAACTAAAACTACTTTTTAAAAACAGGCACTATAATCAATTCATATTTCAGAACACTAGGTAACTTTTTTAAAAGTGAGATAGATCTATATGAACTGCTATGGAGAAATCCACTCATATCATTAAGTGAAATACCATAAAGTATACAGAAGGTATAATCCCACTTATATAAATCCCAAAAAATCTATAAAACCCGTATGTGGGTAGGTATACATTTATGTATACAAAGGCATTGAAAAATGTCTCCAGACTTTACCAGGGATATTTACCAACTATTAATTTACAAACTATTAATAACAACTGCCTCCTGAAAGGACATAGGCCTAGAAAGGAGTGGTAGTGTTTGGATTTGAACAGAAGGTTTATATTCATATATGACTTGTATGGTTTAAAACTTTTTTTAGGCCAGGCGGGGTGGCTCACACCTGTAATCCCGGTACTTTGGGAGGCCGAGGCAGGCGGATCACCTGAGGTCAGGAGTTTGAGACCATCCTGGCCAACTTGGTGAAACCCTGTCTCTAAAAAATACAAAAATTAGCTGGACGTAGTGGTGGGCATCTGTAATCCCAGCTACTCAGGAAGCTAAGGCAGGAGAATCGCTTGCATCTGGGAGGCGGAGGTTGCAGTGAGCCGAGATTGCGCCATTGCACTCCAGCCTGGGCAACAGAGTAAGACTCCATTTCAAAAAAAAAAGAAAGAAAAATTTACAAGTACTTTTATGAAGTCATTTTATTTAATCTTCCCGACTACACTTTGAGGCAGGTTTTTGTTTTGTTTTGTTTTGTTTTTTTGAGACAGAGTCTCGCACTGTGGCCCGGGCTGGAGTTCAATGGCACAATCTCGGCTCACTGCAACCTCTGCCTCCCAGGTTCATGCTATTCTCCTACCTCAGCCTCCTGAGTAATAGAGAGGGCTTTCACTATGTTGGCCAGGCTGGTCTCAAACTCCTGATCTCGTGATCTGCCCACCTTGGCCTCCCAAAGGGCTGAGACTACAGGCATGAGCCACCGCACCTAGCCAAGGCAGGTTTTTTTTAACCCCCATTATATAGGTAAGCAAACTGATACTCAGCACAAGTAAGTGACTTGCCTTGGCTCACAGAATTCGCTGAGAAGCAGAACTGAGACTTTGAATCCAGGGCTGCCAA
>NW_012102254.1:5169907-5196346 GCF_000951045.1 Mandrillus leucophaeus | reverse complement strand
TCCAGACTGGAGTGCAGTGGCACGTCTCAGCTTACTACAACCTCTACCTCCGTGGTTCAAGCGATTCTCATGCCTCAACCTCCCAAGTAGCTGGGATTACAGGCACCCACCAACATGCCCAGCTAATTTTTTTTGTTTGTTTTTAGTACATTCGGAGTTTCACCATGTTAGCCAGGCTGTCTCAAACTCCTGATCTCAGGTGATCCGCCCGCCTCAGCCTCCCAAAGTGCTGGAATTACAGGTGTGAGCCACCACACACGGCCTGAATTTATTTTCTCATCGCTTATTTCTAAAGAGCCATTTGTTTAAGCTGGGTTTATAAGTGGCCTCGGTCAGCTCACCTGCTTTTATGAGGCGCAGCTACTTCTGCCCATCCAAGGTAAGGTCTGTGTTGCTGTTTTCTCAATACTTCATGTCCCACTCCTCCTGTTTCCTTTTCCTGTTATCTCTCCTCAGGGAGCCTTTTCATAAGCTGCTGGCTCAAGGCCTTATCAAGGGGCAGACATTCCGCCTACCATCTGGACAGTACCTACAGGGAGAGGAAGTGGATCTCACAGGTAAGAATGGCCCGTCCGGTCCCATCCAGGTACTCCCAGAGAGCCAAGGCCAGGCCTGAGAGCTACTGAGCAAGCAGGCATCTGCCTCTAGAGTGGGGCAGGATGCGGGAGAGACCTGCTGGCCGTGTGGTCTCTAAGCCTCAGCTCCCTCTTGGTCTGCGCCCCCTGAAGCCTGGTCCTGGACTGGCCGTCTGCTCCTCTGCCCCAGCCCCCTTGAGCCCAGGTGCCACCTCAGCTTCTGGCAGGGTTTTCATTTGTATGTAACAGAGTCAATTGGGGTATCACCTCCTATCCCAGACCATCTTGGAAAGCCCACCTCAGGGACAGAACCCCCAGGCCCAAGAAACATTCTTCCAGAACTGGGGTACTCCCAGTGTTTCTCCCCACGTGGTCTAGTGGCATATTTCAGAACCTTAGGGGGCAGCACTCTGTTTACTCGTAGCACCCCAGAGCAGCCCCCTCTTAGCATTTCCCAGTAAAACACCTCCCCGTGACTCCCCGAACTTCCCTCCTGTCCCAGCTGTCCTAAGCCTTTTCCCTACACTCTGCATTTTCACCCTTTACCCTTTACACTTCACCCTTCATTGTCACCCTGAGGATCACCAGATCTTCAGGTTCCATGGTGAGGATGCATCACATGCAGCCAGCACACACGTGGAATACGTGACATGTTAGAAAACAGGTAGGGGCGAGGTGCGGTGGCTCACACCTGTAATCCCAGCACTTTGGGAGGCCAAGGCAGGCGGATCACCTGAGGTCAGGAGTTCAAGACCATCCTGGCCAACTTGGCGAAACCCCATCTCTACTAAAAATACAAAAATTAGCCAGGTGTGGTGGCATGCACCTGTAATCGGAGCTACTCAGGAGACTGAGGCAGGAGAATCGCTTGAACCCAGGAGGTAGAGGTTGCAGTGAGCCACGATCATGCCACTGCACTCCAGCCTGGGCAACAGAGCAAGACTCTGTCTCAGAAAAAGAGAGAGAGAGAGAGAGAGAGAAAACAGGTGGAAATATGCGGTATGTATAGGGACAGCTGTGAGAAACCCCCAGCACTGTGACTATTACATTTAGAAAAACCAGTACAGAATGGATGAGATTAGGTCACGCAACAACCCTGTAAATGGGAGGCAGCCTCTCCAGGCAAACATTAGAGACAGGGTTTAGGGAAGCAGTCGATGCAGTTACCTCAGCAAAGCAAAATATATCAAGGTTTGTCACGGTCCGTGGGAGAAAAAGAAGCTGGAGAAGCAGAACTGGCAGTGTTTCTCCAGCATGGATGACAGAGGGAAAGAGCTAAATTCAGGTGCACATAGAATTCAGCTTCACAATTAGTGAAGTGTTCTTTGTAAGGGGCAAGGCTGCCCATGTATAGCTGTGCAGTTTGTGCACTACACGAAAGAACCAAGCCAAGGCTCTGATTTCAGTAGGGCCTGAAATGCAGCCATTTGTCAAGTCATACATTTCAGGGCCACATCTGCCAAAAGAGGGTGACTTTTTCTAACTGGTCAACTTCTCTGCCCAGAAAGATACATTTTTCCTAATTTGCACAACAGTGTTTTAAGGTCTAGACACAGCCTGGGTCAGAGTAGAGGGGGCCAGTGGTTCCCTGAGTCTCACCATAGCCTGGATAAACCTCTAGGACTTCAGTCTCCTCTTCTCTGCTGTCATGGGGTCAGGCAGTATTGTGAACATCTTTTCTCTTCACACGTAGTCTTGCCTACTAGGTGAGAATACTTTGATCAGCAAGGGCAGGTTTCTGTCTCCTTCATGGATATAATTCTCATGAAGCATGGAGTTGGCTTTTAGGTCTGTACATCGGTCCCCTGTTAGTTTGGTTGCTGTTGGAGTCAGAGATTATTTGGCTGGGAGGAAAAGAAATCCACCCAAACCCAGTTGCAGGAAATAGAGCTAGGCCCTACTGCCCATAGGAAGTCACCAGCCACTCCTTTTTCCTTTTCTCTTTCTCAGCTCTCTAGTTCCTAGTTCTTCCTGCTACTCTCCATTCTTCTGCCCTGTTCTCTTTCATCTGCTAGACTTGGATTCTGCTCTCCGCAGTTTCAATTTAACAAGTGACCTTGGGTAGATGCAGTGGTAAATCTTGCCCCATCTCTTTCGGACCGGATGGTTCCAGTGCTCAGCAACATGGAAATAGAGTTTCTGTGTCTCTTAGCTCCAATTCATGAGATAGAGGCTTAGCCTTGCCAGGTGCCCTTACTAGTCCTCTCCAGTAGGGCTTGGCAACAAGGTCACATCATCCAAATGTGGCCATTTAAGACCTCTTCCATCAGCACCATCTAGACCAGTGGTATGTGAGTAGGGGAGGAGACAGTTCCAAAGAACAGGGTATGGGTGGCTGGCACCACAAAGGGACCACCACATTTACCATGAGCCTGGTAAGTAAATTCCATATGCCCTGAGAGTACCAGATCATGTTTTGGTGACTGCAGCATGCATGGGACAGGTCAGGCTGCCAACTTGCATGAGAGACCCTTGATCCATCAAGAAAACAGCAACGTGTATGAATTTTTCAAAATTACTTTTTACTTTCCTTTTTTGTGTATAAATAATTTACTTGTAAAGGGGGAAATTGTTTTACAGAAAAAGCTGGTACAGGCCATTATAACTGTACTGTTTGTTCATGAAGGTTTGTGAGAGGAAGGTGGGCCTCATTCATTTAAAAATAAAAATATTTTTATAACAATACAGGGGGAGAGAAAGCGGCTTGTTAAGTGAATTAGTGTGATTCTTCAAATGGACACTTTCCATCGCTCACCCAGTTTTTTCTTATTGACGCTATTTCTGTAGAAGCAATTCAGAATCACACATACCATACCTATGGATTATTTTGGCATCTAGGTTCCGTTCCTGTTCATGCAAAAACAAAAGAGAAGTTAGAGGTGACATGGGAGAAGATGAGTAAGTCCAAACACAACGGGGTGGACCCAGAAGAAGTTGTGGAGCAGTATGGGATCGACACGATTCGGCTCTACATCCTTTTTGCCGCCCCTCCTGAGAAGGATATCTTGTGGGATGTGAAAAGTAAGTCACCTTCCTCTTCCTGACCTGCTTCCTTTGTGATCTGCCCTGGACTTTGAAGGAATTTGAGGAAGGAAATATCTTTGCTGAAGACAGTAGTAGAGAATTCTAGGAATCAGTTCCATAGAGCAAGTAGCAGCTTGACCAGCATCCTGCACCACTCTTAGACGGGTGTTGACAAAAGTAAGCGAGCCTCAGAATCATGTGGAAAACATGTTGCAGATGCAGACTCCAGTGCTCCGCCCATGCCTGCTGACACAGCCTCCAGAATGGGGCTCAGCAGGTGGCCTTTGAACAAGCTCAGCGGTGATTCTGGTGCACCCTCTACAAGGACCTCGCTTTGAGAGTGGTTTCCTTAGAGACAGACTGGCTTCTGAGCTACTCCTAGGCCTGCTATAGTCCCAAGAGGCCAGTTCCCTCTTACTTGATGTACCCTGGAAGGTTTTTTCTAGAACAGTGTCATTCTCCCTCACCAATCCAGAAAGCCCCTGGAGGGGCCTGGGCCTGGTGTCACCTATGGCCTCTCAGTCACCCACAGCACCCTCCATCTCCCCGCTTGGGGGAGATTTGCCTCTCCAGAGTTGTTTAGCACTAAAATGACATGAAGTAAAATAATCTTGAGTATCTGGCTATTCTACAATAAACCTGTCCAACAGTCATTCATTTTTACTTCATGTGATCTGCCCTAAGTGTTGTTGTGGGAAGAGGAAGTCAGATGCCTGAAATCCTGAGCCTTGTGTGAAGTATGCATGTCATTGGAGAAATCACTTTATTTTGATGTACTGTGGCTAGTGGGAAGTGTGGTCTGGAACAGTGGTCACAGATGCCAGTCCTGGAACTGGCTGCCTCAGAATCACTGGGGGGCTTGCAAAGCACAGACAGGTGGAGGTTCTGGCTCCCACCCCTAACCCAGGGGACAGGCTCCAGGAATCTTTCTAAGAAGCCTCCCAGAAGGTTCTGCTGTGCATTCAGGCTTGAGGATGCCTAGCCTAGTGGCCAGAGAGTACAGGGACCTGGACTGACCCTAATTTGGCTACTGGTGTAACCCAGGGCCACCAGGTAAAGCCAATTCAGCTTTACCAGAAGATCAGATCAGCAGCTGGATTGGATGAGCTTGTGTAAAATATGGAAAACACACATACCTGCAAGGACAGGGATTGTGTCAATGCACTTCAGACTCTATAGCAGCGTGGCTGCAAGCACAGTCATGCTATCCACAGAATAAGAGCTCGCACCAGCAGGAGTCAGCGCTGTCTCCCAAGCACCATGTTAGCTCCATGGCATTTTTGTCCCAGCAAGCTTGCTTAATCAAGGTGGCAGGGCACCAGGGCTCATCTTGACCAAGCTTCTGAGCTCATGACCGTTGGTGGCTGGCACTTTGAGTGGCCCTGCCATCTAGTCCCCTGAATCTGGGTGCTAAAATGAGATAGAATTGGTCCTGGTCTGAATTCTCAGACACTGAAAGCCAGGGAGGATCCTTCAGCCTGCCCTCAGAGGAATCCATTAGGGTGCAGTGAGGTGTCACATCAATTCACAGGTGCTTTTCTCCGCTTAGTTATACCAAGTCCATCACCCTTATGTTGTGCACTCTCTCTTTCTCATTTACTGATGCTGAATTCAGCTGATGCTCTTCCTGGGGTGCTGAGATGGCAACAACGACTGTGGGCCTTGACAACTAGGTTTATTGAGGCCAGGGCTTCTGGGAACGCTCCCCAGCCTCAGCTGCTGAGTGACAAGGAGAAAGCCGAGGCCAGGAAGCTCTGGGAGTACAAGAACTCCGTCATCTCTCAGGTCAGAAACTCCCCAGTTCCAGTGGTTAACTCTGTAACCAAGCACTCTTTGGGAACCTTTGCCTGTGGTCTTTGTGGCCCTGCCTGCCGTGGGGTGAGCCACTGTGGGTCTTCCTTTCTGGCGATGGTGGTCCTTGCTTTGAGTGATTGGCCCTGCTGTTTTGGGTAGTTTACCAAGGTGGATCACCAGTGCATACGTTCTAATGCAAAGAGAGGCCCTCAGGAAATGGCTGTCTGATGATGTCTCACATTTGTCCATCCTGGGTCTCAGGAAGCTGCCACTTTCCACGTTTCCACATTTAACACATCCAAGCAGAGAACCAAACCCAGGATCACCCTGTCCATCCAGGATGACACCGTATGTGTTACATTAACAGAAACACAGTTTTAGAGTTGACGGGGGCATTCAGAAACTGTCCTCTGTAGCCTCCTCGTTGTACAGATGGGGACAGAGATGAGGTCCAGATATCTCGCCTAACGTCACGCAGCTAGTGAGGAACTGAGCAGAGATTAGAATCCCAGTCCTCCACATAGCCAGGACCTTCCCACTCAGTTGCTTTGTTACACAATATCCATGTGAACTATTGTGGGTTAACTTCTGCAAATCTGAGTCATTATAATGGGTATCTAATATCCCAAATTCTTCTTAAGCTGATTTAAAAAAAAAAAAAGTATGCTGATTCAGACATAAAGTTAATCAGCATCACTCATCTGCACTCTGATAATGAAGATAATGATGCATGGCAGGCTTTTGCCTCTCTGGTTTGTATAACCTGAAATGGCCCTGGGTCCAGCATGGTCTCATTTGTTGACATTTCTTCCGCTTTATTTCTGTCCTCTGTACCCTCTCCGTGTGGAGGAACAGAGCTCCCTGAATGAATGTAGGGGTCTGAGTGATGCCTGAGCGATTGAGTTCATACTGCATATTTTCTCCCTGGATTTGGCAAACTCTTCTATTCTGTCAGATAATAGAATTGGATTATTTCAACAAGTTGGAAACTCTTGACATCCTTAAAGATGTGTAACTTTTCTGTATTCTTGCCTGTAGTCAAAATGGAAAAGCACAGAAATATGAAAAAGCTGACAAGTTGTGTTAATGTTCTTAGGTTGACTGTACATTTCAAAATGTAAAATTGACTGTGCCCAGTGGCTCACGCCGATAATCCCAGCACTTTGGGAGGCCAGGGCGGGCGGATCACAAGATCAGGAGATCGAGACCATCCTGGCTAACACGGTGAAACCCCATTTCTTCTAAAAATACAAAAAATTCGCCTGGCATGGTGGCACGCACCTGTAGTCCCAACTACTTGGGAGGAGGCTGAGGCAGGAGAATCGCTTGAACCTAAGAGGCAGAGGTTACAGTGAGCCAAGATTGCGCCATTGCACTCCAACTTGGGTGACAAAGCAAGTCTCTGTCTCAAAAAAAAAAAAAAAAAAAAAAGTAAAATTAACCTTATCCCGTAGACTAAAAACCATCACTGTGAAGTTAAGCCACATAACCAAGCAGAAGTGACATCCTTTACTCCTATTTTCTGTTATGTTGAGTTTGTCCATCAGTGGGTCCTGCCTCCTATTCATGTTACTAGCATTGTTTTTTGTTGTTGTTGTTGTTTTTGAGACGAAGTCTTGCTCTGTTGCCCAGGCTAGAGTGCAATGGCGCAATCTCGGCTCACCTCACCTCCCAGGTTCAAGCAATTCTCCTGCCTCAGCCTCCTGAGTAGCTGGGATTACAGGCATGCGCCACCACATCCAGCTAATTTTTTGTATTTTTGTAGAAATGGAGTTTTACCATGTTGGCCAGGCTGGTCTCGAACTCTTGACCTCAAGTAATCCACGCACCTCGGCCTTCCAAAGTGCTAGGATTACAGGTGTGAGCCACCACTCCCAGCCGCTAGCACTGTTTTTCTAAACACCTACTATGAGAACCAACAGTATCCCAGATATGTGGAAGAATAGTCTTAAACAGTGGAAACAGTGTTGACTTTGAATTTTAAAAATATTTGTGCAGATGAAACATAGCGATTATTTGAGATAGTAGATATATATATAAATATCTTTGCATCCAATTCATTTTCCTTTTTTTTGTTTTGATAATTTAGTCTTTTTTGGAAAACTTAAAAGAATTTTGAAATAAGTGAATAATTGAATCTTTACCAATAGGTGACCACCCATTTCACAGAGGACTTCTCACTGAATTCTGCAATTTCTCAGCTGATGGGACTCAGCAGTGCCCTCTTGGTAAGTGGCCTGTCCTCATTTGCTGGTAGCAGAGGAGGAGGGAGAGGTGTGGCAAGGGGTCCCACAGGGTCCCAAGAGGGACAGAGAGCACCCCCACTGTGTCACCACCTAGGTGTGGCTTGATTATCTTAAGAAAACATTTTTCCATAGTCACAACCTAGTTTTATTACTGGAAGTTTCTTAAAGATTTTCTGGTCCAAACCCCCTTATCCCCCAATATTTTACAGATGAGGACATTGAGACCCAGGGAAGTTAGATGACATGTCTGGTTGATTAGTGACAAATCTCAGACCAGACTCAGGCCTCCCTGTCTTCTGGCTCTTCACACCCTCGCTGTCTGATTTCCTGAATGAATTGTGATACCTCCTCAGCATCATTACATTTGATATTCATTTAACCTGCATGGATCAGGATCATTCTCACCAATGCCAAAAGTCAGCCTTTTCAGTATGGACTTTCTCCTTGCTAAGTGTGACTGCCATTTTTCTTGCCAGGGAAAGGACTTGTCAACAAATGTTCTTAGCTATTGGACAACAAAAGCATTCATTAAAGCTATTAACAAATGCTTTTTTAAAATGAAGGCCTCTCCAAGCTTTTAAGACCAGTAGGGGCCAGGCACGGTGGCTCACGCCTGTAATCTCAACGCTTTGGAAGACCAAGCTGAGAAGATCACTTGAGGCCAGGAGTTCAAGACCTGCCTGGGCCACATAGAAAATAAAATAATTAGGCCCGGCGCAGTGGCTCCCGCCTGTAATCCTAGCACTTTGGGAGGCTGAGGCAGGAGGATCACGAGGTCAGGAGATCGAGACCATCCTGGCTGGCATGGTGAAACCCTGTCTCTATTAAAAATACAAAAAAATTAGCCAGGCGTGGTGGCGGGCGCCTGTAGTCCCAGCTATTCTGGAGGCTGAGGCAGGAGAATGGCGTGAACCCGGGAGGCGGAGCTTGCAGTGAGCCAAGATCACACCACTGCACTCCAGCCTGAGCGACAGAGCGAGACTCCGCCTCAACAAAAACAAAACAAAAAAATAAAATAATTAGCCGGATGTGGTGGCGTATACCTGTAGCCCCAGCTACTCGGGAAGCTGAGGCGAGAGGATTGCTTGAACCCATCCTGGGCAACAGAGTGGGAGACCCTGTCTCTAAAAATAAAACAAAAAAGGTAATTTTAAAAAAGCAAAATAAAGATAAAAAAGAACAATGGAAGAAATTTCAAATTTGACTACATAAAACTTGACATTTTCAGTATGTTAAAAAAATTATATATCAGACAGAAGGTTAATGTCCTTAATAGGTAAAGCACTCTCGCATATTAATATGAAAATACCTAACCAAAAATGGTCAAAGCATATGAAAAGATAGTAACTCCCAGAAGATTATATAGAAATAGCCAATAAATTTGTGGAGAAAAAAAAAATCTGCCTCTCTAATTATCATGAAAGGCAAATTTAAAACAAGGTGCTTTTTTTTTTTTTTTTAAAATACCTGTCAAATTTGCTGAGAATGCTTAACATAACTATTCAGGGCCAGGCGCAGTGGCTCATGCCTGTAATCCCAGCACTTTGGGAGGCCGAGGCAGCAGGATCGATTGAGCTCAGGAGTTTGAGACCAGTCTGGGCAACATAACAAGACCTCATCTATAAAAAATTTAAAAATTAGTCAACTGTGGTGGCATGCACCTATAGTCCCAGCTACTCAGGAGGCTGACGTGGGAGGATCCCTTGAGCCCAGGAATTTAAGGTTGCAGTGAGCTGTTTGTTGCCATTGTCCTCTAGCCTGGGTGACAGAGTGAGACCCTCTCTCAAAAAAATGAAAATAAATGCATCATTATTCCCCATGTTATTGCAAAGATGGCAAAATAGACTTTTACACACCAGTGATAGCTGTGGTTGATGTAACCTTGCCAGCAAGTACTCTGGCTGTCAGGTTGATTGTGTTATATCCTCTGATCCAGGAGTGTTCATTGCAGATAATTTATAATCAGAGACTCAGAACCCCAAATGTCCTCTGATGGGGGAATTGGGAAATGACTGATGTCGTATCAATAAGAAAGGAATGTGCCACCACCATTAACATCATATCTTGAAGAATACTTAATATCAGAAACTGTTTATCATATAATATTAAGTAAAAACACATGACACAAGGTCAGGCACAGTGGTTCACACCTGTAATCCCAGCACTTCGAGAGGTCAAGACAGACAGATCGTTTGAGGTCAGGAGTTCAACACCAGCCTGGTCAACATGGTGAAACCCTGTCTCTACTAAAAATACAAAAAATTAGCCGGGTGTGGTGGTGCACACCTGTAAACCTGTAGTCCTAGGTACTCAGGAGGCTGAGGCAGGAGGATTGCTTGGACCAGGAGGCAGAGGTTGCAGTGAGCTGAGATCATGCCACTGCACTCCAGCTTGGGCAACAGAGAGAGACTCTGTCTCAAAAAAAAAAAAAAGATACAAAAGTGTTCATATGAGCTGGGTGCAGTGGTTCACACCTGTAATCCTAGCGTTTTGGGAGGCCAGGGCACCAGATGGCTTGAGCCCAGGAGTTCGAGACCAGCCTGAGCAATATAGTGAGACACCCCATCTCTATAAAAAAAAATAATAATTTTTAAAATTTAAAAAAAAGTGTTCATACGGTAAGAATATCAATCCTGAAAATGTTACATGTGTAATAAGCATCTATATACACATTTTTGCATTTTTGGAGACGAGGATATAATATACCTTTTTTTCTAGGTTGTATAATTATGAGTAGTTTTTCATTTCCTGTATTTTCTGTGCTGAGTGTTAGTTTTTTATCAGAAAAAATAAAGCAAGAAACTGAAATGAAACTGTAATGAATTTCTCTTTTTCCATTCTGGAATTTGAGAAGTCCTTAATAATAACACACAGAGCTAAACACAACCATGTTTGCTGGAATTGACCAAAGGTGTTTAAGAGAATAGGGGTCCCTGAGTAGGGTAGAGAGTCCCCCCTGCCCTGGGTGTTTCACAGTTTAACACCTTTGAGCAGGTCTCCGTGCATTTCTCTGGGGACCTACAGCGCAGAGGAAACCTAGCAGAGTGGTTAAGAGTTTGGCCACAGTATGCCTGGGGGCAGATTGCCCTCCCTCGCTGATCCTTAGCTGCTTCATCTGTCCAATGGGGTAAGAATACCACCCTCAAAGAGTGGTGAGGACTAAATAAGTTAACATCATGTATTCGTTGTTGCTGCTGCTCTAGTTTTTTTGTTTTGTTTTGTTTTTTGTTTTTTTAAAACAGGGTCTCACTGGCCCAAGCTTCAGTGCAGTGATACAATCATAGCTCACTATAGCCTTGATCTCCTGGTCTTAAGTGATCCTCCCACTTCAGCCTCCCAAGTAACTGGGACTATAGGTGTGCAACTGTGCCTCGCTAATTTTTTTTATCTTTTAATTTTTCATAGAGATGAGGTCTTGCTGTAGTGCCCAGGCTGGTCTCAAATTCTTGGGCTCAAGTGATCCTCCTGCCTTGGCCTCCCAAAGTACTGGGAGTATAGGCATGAGCTACCACACCTGGCTTGCTGTAGTTTATCTTCGGGCTATCATTAAGTAGGGGAAGTTCTTTGTCCCAAGCAGAAATGGATGGCAAAGGGAGTTTCTTCCTACCAGCTTGTGTCTCTGGACTTCAGATACATTAATGGTCTTTCTTACCCATGCTTATTTGTATATCTCAGTCTTCTTACTTTTTTTTCTCTTCCTTAGCAAGCCTCTCAGAGAGTCATTCTCCATAGCCCTGAGTTTGAGGATGCTCTGTGTGCCCTGATGGTGATGGCTGCTCCAATGGCCCCTCACATAACCTCAGAGATCTGGGCAGGTACGTGGCAGAGTCCTTGTTTGACCAGTTACTACTAACTAGAATTTGCCCAAGCCTCTTTTTGAACATCATTCGGGACTCAGATGTCCTCAGATATAGGGTCCAACATTTGGCGTCTGTACTCATCAGCCTGTCTGTGCTGTACTCTGAATGGTAGTATTTCATCCACATGGTCACCCCTACCAAAAGGAAAGACACTTCCTTGCTTTGAATAATGTGCCCAGACTAATGCAGGTGTTGATGTTACCACCTTAATCCCTTCTTGTGACTCAGCCCCCCAGTATCCACATACTATGACCTGCATGGTCTTTTTAAGATAGAAACTCATGTTTAGTACCACTCTACAGATGGAAATTAAGTTATAGGTCTAAACTTACACTGTAATTCAGCACTTTTCACCAATTATTCCTAATCTAGGCATCAAAGCAGGCCTGACTGCCTGCTTGAATTTCAGCCCCTAGCACTCTCTCCACATCATTGGAACGTTAGCCTGGACAAAACCAAGACTTCACATAATCATCAAACTGGGATTAGGCCAAGCATATAGGGAGGGGCAAAGTGACATTAATTGAGCTCCTGAAGGATCATGCATAGGAAAGTCTTCAGATGTTTCTAGAAATAGGTCATCTGAAATGCATGTGATCTCTCCTAATTAAATTTACTGATGTGGTGTCACAGAGAAGAAATACATGTTGTTCAGTTGAGCAAACCACGAGTCTCAGTGTAAGCTTGAGTGATAAGAAGAATTTGAGGATTGTGTGAAATTCCCACCATCCAAGCAGCTTTATGCCTACAGGAGATGGGTGGAAATTACAGTAGGATTTATAGTTGACAGAGTAGTGCCAGTGTCTCTCACAAAGCCTTGTTTATTGCTTTCTACTTTAAAACGTAGTGCTCCTTGTTGATTTCAGGGAATCGCTGGGAATTGGGCCCCACCATCTCCCTCAGAGTTACTTCTTAATTCCGCAGGAGGAGCAGTGGTTCCTTTTTCTTTTTAGCTAAGATGAGACTGTTATTTTTCCAGGGTCCCCTTTTTTACAGTATAAGTGTCTCTGTCAAAAGGAAGTGTTTCTCATTCCTTGAGGAAGAGCAAATCTGTTTTAATTTGCTTTCATTGTAAACCCATGAGCTTGGTTTGGATTTTTATCCTTTTTGATATCTAAAGCCACTTTAAAATTAAACTTGTTCAGCCAAATACTGAAGTTTACGCAGTGAGATGATTTGCCAGCCAGTTTTGTGTTTATGTACCATATCTACAATTTCTGACTTTAAGCATCAACCAAAAAAGTGGAAAGGGCTTTGGAAATCAGGAACTAATTCTAAAAACTGGGTAAGGATTTGGATGGGTATGACTCTGAAGTTTCCTTTGGATTCATTCTTTGCTGCTTGCAAGACTGAATCAAGGTCCAGTTTACTTTAGCAGAAAAGAGATATGGTGTAGCTCCCAACAGATTTTGCCCACTTTATATGCTTTAAGACATCCCGATTGAGTACAAGTGTATTTCATTGTGTCTTAAGTCATCTTCTGGGTCTTTCCAGTTACTCTTTTAGTTACCCTTTTTAAACCAAGCTTTTGCAACTCCTGGCCCCCTCCAACAGGTGGCTTAGTTGGAAGAGGTCAGAGAGTCCTGGGTTGAGTGTATCCAAGATAAGTCTGAATTCTGTAATGAATTCCTGTCTTTCCATTCTGGAATTCGGGAAGTCCTTAATAATAGCATGCAGAGCGAAACACAACCACATAGCTTAAATACTCCTACCAGTCAGTGTCAGATGCCTCTTTCATAGGGGTTGCAATTTTAAGTGACGATGAGGTAGTGCAACTGATTTAAAGTACGAGGGGAATGAGAGAAAAGGAGGAGAAGGCAATTATAAGGATTTCACGGGTTGAGCAAGGTTTTGAACGTAAAGACAAAGGACTTGAGGAAAGATGGGAAGAACTGAAATTGTTTTCAGTGGATCTACAGAGGAAACCGTTTTTAAATTTCTCACATTTTGAATCTTTAAGGGAGAATTTTTGAGTCCAATTTGTGTTTAGAAACCTCATACCAATTAATGAAATCATACCACTGGATAGTCAGAATTGTTTTATCCTTTTTGTTCTAAGGAACCTCTCAAATGAACAATTTTGTTCATATCAGAAGTTCCCCAAAGGGATCACTGTCATTCCAAATTGTCTTTGGAAACTTGTGGCACTTAAAAAGATATGCACAGGAGTTAGGGCTGTAATTAGAAAACATAAAGAAAGGATGTGCTTCTTGTGGTGGAGGAGGCAGTTTTAGGTTGAAAAGACCAAGAAGACCCTGTGAGAGCCTCAACACATCCACAAGTTGGTGCTTGTGGAATTTTGCGTCTTGGTGCTTGATCAAAGTCATCATTGATCAGGAGCCAGACAAAGCCTCCTGATTATCGGCGGACAAAACTAACATAAAAGCAGTTCTCAGGAACACAAGAACAAGACTGAGGAAGAAGTCATTATGAGATTTTGCAGTGGTGACTCGGGGCACAGTGTGTCTCCAAGAAGTAACCGACTGACCACTTCACCCTTAGGGCCAGCTCAGGGACAAATTTATGGGACCTATTCCCATCCTCTCCCAATAGACAAACAACATTCAAGATAGTACACAGGCAGATAGGTAGGTCATTAGGCCAGCAGGTGTTAGTTGCTAGAAAACAGTTTTACCAAAGAACAATAGAATTCTGATCAAAAAACCAAATGTCCAAAGTGGGACCTATTCTTAAGAAAATCAGATAAGTGCAACACTAAAAGCTTCAGTGAAATCCTGGAGTTCAATTCAGCATGAACTTAATTCCCAGCCAAGGGTGAGTGGCACCTCATCCAGGTAGAGACACAAGGGGGTCTCAGATGCGTGCACTGTTTCTGAGTCAAGGGTTCCAGCCAAAGGCAGTGAGGATCTCAGGTGAAATTCTGTGAACCCGCAATTCTATTAGCATTCTCCAGCCAGAGACCACCAGGAACACACCTTCAGATAACAAGTTGGGTTTATTACCAGGGGGAGACATTGGGCATCTCAGTAAGAGGGTATTAGGAAGGACCTGTTATGTAATGAATTTGGGCTTTGGTAGAATAATTTGGGGAAAGGTCTCAGGAAGTGAAGATTTGCTCTAGATTGAGTGCTGTCAGTAAGTGGGGACAGTTTTGTGATTGGTATCTTAAGAAATCTTATCTCTAGGGAGGTACACCTGAGCAAGGATAAAGTTGTAATTAGTAAAGAAATAGTAGTCACTCGTATTTGCCTAGAGAAGGGGATGTTTGATATTTTGTGTGTTTCACAGTGACCTTGTCTTTGTGCTTTGACAAAATTATGACGTGGTCTTGTTTTGGTCTCCTTTTATGTTGTCGGTGTGACTGTCTGATGTTGGTGTTCAGTGAGATCATTTGTGTTGAAGAGGAGAATAATATGGCCTAGCTATGCACAACTGGTGAATTTCTTATAACACTGAGGCCCAGCTATAATTGTCAGACCAGTTCCCAGATGACAAGGACTGAGAATAGAAATCTGCTTACCATCACCCTCTAGAAATAAACAGCCACTGTCAGCGTCTTACTGCAGATCAGGTAGTGGGTGTGGTGGCTGGGTGTGGTGGTTCACACCTGTAATCCCAGCACTTTGGGAGGCCCAGGCAGGAGGATCACTTGAGCCCAGGAGTTCAAGACTAGCCGGGGCAATATAGGGAGACCCCATCTCTACAAAAAATTTAAAATTATCTGGGTATGGTGGCATGTGTCTGTAGGCTCAGCTACTCGGGAGGCTGAGGTGGGAGGATCACTTGAGCCCAGGAATTCCTGGCTGCAGGGAGCCAGGATCATACTACTGTACTCCGGCCTGGCTGACAGAGCAAGAGCCTGTCTCATAAAACATAAAAAAGAAAAAGTAAAATGATTGTGTTCACTTACCTATGTGTGTTGTATTTTGTGTTCACTTGTCTGTGTTGTGTTTTAATTGTCATGTCTCTTTATAAAATTTAAATACCCTAAAATTTACCCATTTTAAGTATATACTCAATGATTTCAGTAAATTGATATACTTGTTCAGCCATCACCATGATCAGTTTTAGAACTGGATTTCCATGACCGAAAAAAGGTTCCTCACACCATTAGTCAATCGCACACCCACTCCAACTCCCAGCATGACTCATCTTTCTGTCTCTGTAGTTTTGCCTTTTCCAGAAATGTTATATAAATGAAATCATACAATGTTTAGTCATTTCTGTTTTCTTTCATTTAGCATAATGCTTTTGAGATTAATCCATGTTCTGTTTATAGTAGTTCATTCCCTTTTATTGATGACTTGTTTTATTGTTAAGCTAGAGGTTATCTTATAACCTGATTTATTCACTTACATAAATATTCTATGAACGTATTTATTTGTGGGTCATTAAATACTTTTCTACAACATCATTTTTTTTTTTCTTTTTTTGGAGATGGAGTCTCACTCTGTCACCTAGGCTGGAATGCAGTAGTACGATCTCTGCTCACTGCAACTTCCCCTCCCAGGTTCAGGAGATTCTCCTGCCTCAGCCTCCTGAGTAGCTGGGATTACAGGCACCTGCCACCACACCCAGCTAATTTTTGTATTTTTAGTACAGACAGAGTTTCACCATGTTGGCCAGGCTGGTCTCAAACTTCTGACCTCACGGGATCTGCCTACCTCGGCCTCCCAAAGTGCTGGGATTGCAGGCATGAGCCACTGCGCCTGGCCTACCACATCATTTTTAATGGTCATACAGTTTTCCATTGTTTGAATTTACGCACTTCCTATCATTGAACATTCAAACTGTTTATAGTTATACATTTTTTTAAAAAAAGCTAAATAGCTGCTGGGTGTGGTAGCTCACACCTATAATCTCAGCACTTTGGGAGGCCGAGGTGGGCAGATCACCTGAGGTCGGGAGTTCAAGACCAGCTGTCAGGCTCTACTAAAAATACAAAATTAGCTGGGCGTGGTGCGCATGCCTGTAATCCCAGCTACTCAGGAGGCTGAGGCAGGAGAATCGCTTAAACCTGGGAGGCAGAGGTTGCAGTGAGCCGAGATTGCGCCTTGCACTCCAGCCTGGGCAATAAGAGTGAAACTCCATCTCCATAAAAAAAAAAAAAAAAAAATGCTAAATAGCCAATGCTTATGTGCAAAATTATTTCCTAAGAATACATAACTAAGTGTAATTGCTTGGTCAGAAGAGACACAAAAGATTAAGGCTTTTGATGCACATCCTCAAATCAAATTCCAGAAATTCTCTGGGTCTTCTGTGAATATGCCTGAACAGAAACAGGAGCAGATACCATGATTCCAGATGTTATATATGGACTTTTCAATCCCTTTGTGATAAACTCATTCTGCAAACTGGAGTAGCCCAACCTGGGCCCATCCCATGTCTTTGAAATCCTGAGTGAAATCACACCTTTGCAGCTGTGAGGATGGATAACAGGGGCCCATACACCTGGGCCCAGAGCAAGGCGATATGTCTTACAGGAGCTCAAGCACCAGGCTGTGGTGGTGGTGGTCTCAGCATCAGAGGCCTAGTGCATCCTGTCTAGACAGACTTCAGAGAGTCACTGAGAACACAGAGCAACAGTTTGACCATCTTTGCTTTACACTGGGCTTAGGTCAGTTTCTCAGGGTAGCAAAAAATTAAATTCTCAGTATTTCCAGTTTAACAATATGATATTTAAGAATATAATATTTGGGGGTTTTTGTTTGTTTGTTTTTTGTTTTTTTTAACATATAAGCTTTTAAAATAACCGCATTAGGCTGGGAGCTGTGGCTCGCGCCTGTAATCCCAGCACTATGGGAGACCGAGGCGGGCGGATCACGGGGTCAAGAGATCGAGACCATCTTGGCCAACATGGTGAAACCCCAGCTCTACTAAAAATACAAAAATTAGCTGAGCATGGTGGCGCATGCCTGTGAAGTCCCACCTACTCAGGAGGCTGAGGCAGGAGAGTTGCTTGAACGCGGGTGCTGGAGGTTGCAATGAGCCAAGATCGCGCCATTACACTCCCACCTGGTGACAGAGTGAGACTCTATCTCAAAAAAACCAAACAAACTGCATAATTGTCCATGTGTGCCATGACTTAGTGTGTCTAACATTTCACTCCCATAAACAATCCGCCATGGACAATTCTGTGCATAAATCTTGTTCTCACTTCAAATTATTTCCTTGAAGTGGAAAAGATATGAATCTATTTAAGACTCTTGATATATATTGACAAATTATTTTCCTGAGAAGTTATTCCATCTTCCACTCTAGGATCTGTTTTTGAATTGTGCATTGTGCTTCGATGATTTAACTATTGAATTTTTACAGACAGTTTTAACACCTGACAGGCTAACCTTTCTTCATTTCTTTTCTTATAATTCTTTAACTCTTCTCACCTGTTTATTTTTCTCAGCAAAACTCTGCATAGTTTGTGAAGTTTTCCCAAAATCACCATGACAGTTAAACTGAAATGTGGTTAAACTTAGAATTAATTTAGGAAGGTTTCACATCTTTACCTCATCCAAACTTTAATCCCAGCTCATAGTCTGCCTCAAATATTTTCTTTTCTTTTGTGTTCTTGTAGACTAGAATCTCTTTCTGCTGTATTTTCTGACTGATAATGGCTGGTATATTTTTCTTCTGTAAAACCACATTGACACCAACATTTGTTTTATTTCAGTTAAGATTTATTGTGAGTTGATAGTCTTCTTAATGGTGTCAAATAAAGGTTAATACCATGGAAATTTAATCAGTTAAGAAAAATATATGTAGACTGATAAACTATAAGAATTAATCTATTAATCTAATAGATTAATCCAAGTAACTTGAATCCTCTGGAATATATGAGGGAAATAACTCATTATTTTCTTAGTATAATTGATTTTTTAAATCTTTTTGAATTTTTTAAAATTTATTTTTATTTTTTGAGACAGAGTCTCACTCTGTTTTCCAGGCTGGAGTGCAATGGCATAATCTGGGCTTATTGCAGCCTTGACCTCCTGGGTTTAAGCGAACCTCGTGCCTCAGCCTCCCAAGTAGCTGGGACTGTAAGCACATGCCACCATGCCCAGCTAATTTTTGTATTTTTTTTTTTTTTATAGAGACAGTGTCTTACTGTGTTGCCCAAGCTGGTCCTGAGCTCCTGGGCTCAAGCAATCCTCCCTCCTTGGCCTCCCAAAGTGCTGGGATTATAGGCATGAGCCACTGCACCTGGCCTACTGTCTTTTTAAAAAGATGTAATTGAGAAATAAAAGTTGCATATATTTATGGTGTACAATGTGATGTTTTGATATATGTACACATTGTGGAATGATTAAACCAAGGTAATTAGCATATCTGTCACCTCACAGATATCATTTGTTGTGATGGGAATGTTAAATATCTACTCTCTTAGCAATTTTCAACTAAATAATGCATTGCTATTAACTGTAGTCACCAGGATGCACGGTCGATCTCCAGAACCTATTCCAACAGCATATAATTTTTTAAATTTTGATTTGCATATTTGTTTTCTATCCTGATTCCCTACTGATCTCTCTTACTTTAACAGGTAAAATCCTCTTGGATTTTCTAGGATTCTATGACCAGCAAATAAGGATGCTTTCTTCTTCTAATAGTTATACCATGGTGTCTGATTATTTTCTTTATTACACGTCTTAGAAAACCCTCTGCAGTGTTAAGGAATGCTGGCTACAGGCAATCAGGTCTCATTTCCAGATATAAATGGAACAAACGCCTCCCTGGTTAGATGTGATGTTGGCTGTTGGTTTGGGGTGGATAGTCTCTGTCATGTTAAGGAAGCAGCCTTCTGTTTTTGTTTACCAGCACTCATATTAGGAATGGGAGTTATATTTTACTTAATGCCTGTTGTCCAGTTGTTGAGGTGATGTATTATTTGCTTTGAATTTTCTCTTTTGCCCTTTAGATATGATGTATATTCAGTTCATTGATTGCCTATGTGTTCAGTTCATTGATTGCCTAATATTGAGATATCCTCAGATAAATTCATATTGACCATGGCATGGTAGACTTAATATACCATTAAATTCTATTTGGAAAAAAATCTATTTGCAAAAAAATCTATTTGCTGGGGTTATATAGAATTTTCAGTTATTTTACTAACACTAGCTTTTTCTCAGTATGAATTGTTAGGTTAGTGAAAGAGGGTTTCACTGACTTCACAGAGGGAATGAGTTGCCTCTGTCTTTTTTTTTTTTGGAAACAGAGTCACACTCTGTCGCCCAGACTGCAGTGCAGTAGCGCCATCTCAGCTCACTGCAACCTCCGCCTCCCGGGTTCAAGCAATTCTCGTGCCTTAGCCTCCTGAGTAGCTGGGATTACAGGCACATGCTACCACACCCGGCTAATTTTTGGATTTTTAGTAGAGATGGGGTTTCGCCGTGTTGACCAGGCTGGTCTCAAACTCCTGACTTCAGGTAATCCGCCTACCTCGGCCTCCCAAAGTGCTGGAATTACAGGCATGAACCACGGCGCCCAGCCACCTCTTTTTACGGTGTTACAAGAGACTTCAGGAGGGTGGTGTTAGGCCCTGACAAGCTGCAGCCATATTATATTCTATTTTGCAGCCTTTAATTATCTTCTCTTTTTTTTTTTTTTTTTTTTTTTTTGAGATGGAGTCTCGCTCTGTCGCCCAGGCTGGAGTGCAGGCGCTATTTCGGCTCACTGCAAGCTCTGCCTCCCAGGGTTCACGCCATTCGCCTGCCTCAGCCTCCTCAGTGGCTGGGACTACAGGCGCTCGCCACCACACCTGGCTAATTTTTTGTATTTTTAGTAGAGATGGGGTTTCACCATGTTGGTCAGGATGGTCTCGATCTTCTGACCTCGTGATCAGCCCGCCTCAGCCTCCCAAATTGCTGGGATTACAGGTGTGAGCCACTGTGCCCGGCGCCACATTAAGTCTTTTAAGTGGTCTGCTGTTAATTCTGTCGTAGTCTTTGCTATAAAACAATACTGATCCAATTTGTGATAAACTCACCCACTCTCATCGTAGAATATACATTTCTCCCTTTCATCTTCCTTCTTTGGCCCACATTATCTGTCTACCTCCTTCATTTTGTTTCTCCCAGGAAGGACTGATGTAAATTGGATTTTCAGAAACTCCCTGCCGCATGCCCCTCTGGTCTCTGCATCTAGAATACCGGAGTCAGAGGATCTACTCTCTCTAGGGTCCTTCCTCTCCCAGGCAGGTCTTGTGGTACAGTGTACACTGTGGTGTTGCCTCTGTCAGTCTGTCCTTCATTTCTGTGACCAGATCTCCAACAGGACATGTTCTAAAGAAGTGTGGTACAAACTGGCCCATTTCAAACTTTGCACCGTGATTTTTCTACATGTCACCCCACTGGGGCTTTTGTGATCAGTTTTATAATGAAGAGTGGATCTGGATTGAATCTTAGTTTTGCTACAGTGTTTCCATCAGTCATTCCATAAACATTGATTGAGCATGTACTATGTGTCAGGCAGTGTGCTAGGCATTTGTAGGAAAGCGGGAGAGAGCAGTGGACATTGTGTTCATTTCAGTTGCAGTCCTCCCTAACGTTTTACAGATCTATAGCAACTAATTTTTTTTTTCAATTCAAAGAAGCAGTGGGAAACCTGTCTCCTGCTTTCCCCCATGAGATGTGTATCATTTTTTCTGAATGAGCAGCTGGGGACAGCCCAGGCAAGTAAGGAGGCTTAAGCACCAGGAATGTCCCCTGGGTCATTACTCATGGGCATTAGGTGCCCCCAGGAGAGAATGGGGAAACGATGCCTCCTGCCTCTCCCAGCATGTGAGGAGGGTTAATGTAACAGGATGTTGAAAGTGCTTTGCAAACAGAAGCACTATATTGTGATAGGGCCTCAATATTGTCTTCTCAGACTGTCAAGTCATTCCTGTCCCAAGGATCTGGGACAGTTTTTATGCATATTTCATTTTTTCTAAACCACTTACCTTTCATATACCTTCGGTTTTATTCCTGCATCTTAGAAAGATAACTCCAGAATGACTGAAGAGAACATGGTCCACCAAGGTGGCATGTTCAGAAATGGCCATTCCCAGAGTTCCCCTGGGAGGCTGATTTTCAAAGGAGAAGTTCTCCCCAAAGAGCAACAGAATTGAGATCTGTCTCTTAAGGGAGATTTGAAGTCCTCTTGGCATAATGGCCATTATTGCCCTGGATAAAAAGGAAACATTTTAGAGATGCCCAAAGTACTTAACAGTCCTCTATCAATTGCTTAAAGAGTAAACGGAGACCTTTTATAAGAAACAGACCCAGCGTCTTGGCAGTTTGCAAACAGGATGAGGAAATCTTTTTTTTTTTTTTCCTTCCTGAAGCTTCTGATCTGAGAAGCTGAAGACACCACATCTGAATCCACAAAGTTTCTTTTGTTTACCATAATACTGTCCTATCTAGATGAGGGTGGTAGCTGCTTGCCTAGGGAAATTTTGAGTATTTGGAGCCACTGATACTCTTTCTAGACGAAAGACTCAAGGGTTCCTTTGTTGGTGAACAGTAAAAGAGCAGAATATCATCAAACAGGCACACTGGCTCACTTCTGTATTCCCAGCACTTTGGGAGGCCAAAGCGGACAGATCACCTGAAGTCGGGAGACCAGCCTGGCCAACATGGTAAAACTCTGTCTCTACTAAAAAATACAAAAAATTAGCCGGGCGTGGTGGCACATGCCTATAATCCCAGCTACTCAGGATGGACTGGGGCAGGAGAATGGCTTGAACCTGGGAGGTGGAGGTTGCAGTGAGCTGAGATTGTGCCACAGCACTCCTGCCTGGGCGACAGAGTGAGACTGTGTCTCAAAAAAAAAAAAAAGAAAGAAAAGAAAAGGAAGGGAGGGAGGGAGGGAAGGGAAGGAAGGGAAGGAAGGAAGACAGATCACCAAACAGCAAGCTCCTTGGTGGTGCTCATGTTGGAGACATAATTTCACCATCCTCAAAAATGACCGAACAGGCAACAGCTTGGATGGATCTTACGAGAATATGCTGATTGAAAGAAGCTAATCACTAAAGCAATCTACCATATTATTCCATTTATATGACAGTCCTGAGATAACACAATTGTAGAGATGGAGAACATATTCATGGTTGCCATGGGTTAGGAGTTGGAGATGGTGGCTCTTAACTGTGTTAACTGGTGGTGGTTACATGAAGCTACACATGGTTATGCTAAGCTACACACACACACACACACACACACACACACATTAGTTATTAAACTGATGGAATCCAAATAAGCTCTATGGATTGCATTCATGTCAACTTGCTGGTTTTGATATTGTGATATAATCATGCCAGCTGTGACCACTGGAGGAGGCTGGGTGAAGGGTACACAGGACCTCCTGAACATTTCTTTGTAACTTCCTGTGAATCTATAATTATTGCAGAATAAAGGATTTTTTTAATTGCCTTTCTAAACTCATAAGTCTTGAGTGTTGAGATTCTAATTCTGAAAAATAGTATAGACCATGAGAGAGAAAGGAAGGGAGGAAGGAATTCATTTCTAATGGAAAGTTTTATTTTTTGTTTTTATTTATTTATTTTTTGAGACAGGGTCTCACTCTGTTGCCCAGGCTGAGTGCAGTGGCATGATCACGGCTCACTGCAACCTCAACCTCTCAGGCTCAGGTGATCCTCCCGCCTCAGCCTCCTGAGGAGCTGGGACATAGGCGTGTGCCACTACATCTGGCTAATTTTTGATTTTTTTGTAGAGACAAGGGCCGAGGCTAGTCTCGAACTCCTGGGCTTAAGCGATCCCTCCACCTCAGCCTCTCAAAGTGCTGGGATTATACGTGTGAGCCACCACAGCTGGCCTGAAGGTTTTAACACCCACACGTACACACACACCTAACCAGATCCAACCATTCATCTTACTACTGTCTGAGGCAGGCATTCCTTCTGCTGCGTGTGGCAGAGTGCGTGGAGTGTGCCTGCAGGAGCACTCGGAGCCCTGGCTGGCCTGCCCTCAGGGCACTGCTCCCAGGGAGTGAACTCACTCTGTATGTGCCCAGCTTCTGAAGAAAAGTGCCTACAACCATCTGCAGAAAATCTGTCCAGTTTCCAGTGTGCCTGTCTGGGCTTCTTAAAGCAAAGCAAAACCTAATTTTTAAATTGAAAAGCATGTCTATACGTGTTTTGTAAAATATTCAACATTACTAGAAAGTGTGTCCTAAGCTGTCACTCAGTTGCTTCCCAGAGAACCTTTGTCACCAATGCTATGTTTAATCTGACAGAAGAATGTGATGGATGGATGTGACATGTCTACCTTTATATAGGTGTTAACATCCTGTACAAACATTTTTTGCTCTTACTGTGCTTTAGAGTAGTTCTGTATCAACAATATTCCATTCTTTTTTTAACAGAGATAGGGTGTCCTAACCAATGAATGTAGTGATGGGCATTTGGGTGATAGTCCTTCTTTTGCTGTGTGCGTGTGTGTGTGTGTCTTTGTGTGCCTCTTTGAGATTAGTCCCTTGTCCAAAATACAAGTTATTTAAAATAAGTAAGATCTCCTTAACATTTCTGTTTCTCTGGCCATTTTTATAGTTCTACAGTGACTTTTCCTTCTTGATATTTGCCTCTGGTGTCTGACTGATGATCTCCAAGTAATCCATCAACACCTTAATTTTGAGAGCACAGTGGGGAGAGCCTATATCTCCCTTAGGGATTCTGAAGGAATTCTCCCTCTTGAGGTCTCAGTCCACAACTCTATTTTTCTTCATAAAATAATTTGGGATGACTTTCTTCATAGCTTTTCATAAAAAGTGGCTGTGAAATGTAGCTATTGTGTTTTGCTCTCTATACGCTGTACTCATTAACTTCAACAAAATTATAAACGTAAAAATCATATGGAAGTATGTGTGATAATTACAGGGGAGAACAAGATACCCACTGATGCTCTGATAGTTCTTTATACATGAAATGTGTGTGCTGTGCAGATGTTGCTATTTCAAAATAATGTCAATGAAATTATTTCTCTGGATAAAGGATAAAGCAAAGTGGCCTCACTTCCTATTCACTTCCTTGGAATTGCCAAGGCTAGACGAGGCACAGCAGGGATCAGACGCCGCAGAGTCCCCGAGTCTTCCCCCCTGGTGTGTCTGTGAGTGCAGGGGTGGGGAGATGAGGTGGAGGCAGGCCTGAAGATAGCCACCAGGAGAGGACTGCCATCCACAGAAGCCATGATTCCTCTGGGGTGCCCTGGTGACATGGGAGCGTCACCACCTCTCAGCGGGGAGAGGAGGCTTGTTTCAGTTATTCTGCGGGAAAGTCTGCAACAGCAGCTCTCCCAGAGGAGGGGAAGAAAGGGGGTGGGCTGTGGGCCATAGCCAACCTTGTCAGGTAGGCTTGCGTGCCAGGGCCTTGCCACTTCCCAGCCTGTGTTTGGACTTTCCCCATGTGTGTCCTGAAGGCCAGCTCTCCACCTGACCTCTCCCCTTGGCATTACAACGTAAAGGAATCATTGTATTTTCCACGCAAGTGTTAGGTATTTTTTACTTCCCTAAAATGAGCAAGGAGGCAAAAACACTACATAAAACCCAGGGTCCTGAGTTTCTGTTCCTCACTGCTGAACAGGATGGCCCCACTCCCATCTATATGGAAATGTTGGCGGGGGCCCAGGCTACTATAAATAAGCATCCTGACTGCTCCAGGAAGGCTGGGCTTCCTCATTTTTTTTTTAAAGTGGAATTTGTAACAGCTTCTGCCCAGAACATTTGTGTCCAAGGTCCTTTCATCTCCCAGGCATCCTGTACAACTGCCATACGGAGGTTTTGGAAATCTTCCCACTGCAGCTGGGTCACAGGACAAGCCACACAGGGCCAGCTCACTAAAAGAAGTGATGAGCTCTCTTCTGTGACCTCCGTCTCATATTCAGATGTGAGTTTTAATAGGATTCCATCTGAACAAGCAGGAATCTCCTTTCTCCTTCTGCCAGAAGGCACATCTGTTAGACCCAGAATAGGCTCATTAGTAAGCGCAAAAGCCCTGGGCCACAGGAGCCATCTGGGCAGCAGGAATCTGTCTTTCATACCACATGATCCTCAGCTCCTAAGGAGTCTTCACTTCCCTCAGGCTGACTGGCAACACAGGGTTACAGCAGGAGTGCCAGGTCGTAAAACATGGAAAGCTACAACAAATAAAGCTGTGGCACTGGCACAAGAACCAAAACAGGTCAACAGAACAGAGTGGACTGGTGGAGAGTGCAAGTCAGAGCAGTCGGTGGAACTCTCAGCTCCAGTCCACAACAAGATAAGGAGCTTGTGCTAGCTCATAGGTCAGCTGTGTCACCAAAGACACCATTGAGTTCGGCTACCGTTTTTTTCCCTCTCAATGAAGGAGGCGATGTGTTGATTTACATTCTGGCCCAAGTTCTTTACCTCATGGCAAACAGGCACTTTGAGTAGCTCAGAAGTGAACAGTTTTTGAAACAGTCCCTGGTATAATACATCTTGAAAGAAAAATCACAAACCAATAGGGAAGGGAAGATGTATTCAACAAATTGGGTTTGGAAAGTTGACCATGTTGTTTTCTTTTTAATAATGTTTTTTCACAGTAAACACAAAATTAATTACTAATAGATTTGAAAGTTAAATGGAGAAGAAAATGAAATCATGAAAAGAAACTAAAAGAAAAAAACTGATCTCACAGGACGAAAAAATGTTATTTTAAAATATTTTTTCAAATTAAAAAAGTAATAAAACATCCTTTGTAGAAAATCTATAACATAGTATTTTAAAAAGAAAGACAAGGCTGGGCACGGTGGCTTATGCCTGTAATCCCAGCACTTTGGGAGGCTGAGGCAGGCAGATCACCTGAGGCCAGGAGTTTGAGACCAGCCTGACCAACATGGTGAAACCCTGTCTCTACTAAAAAAAAAAAAAAATTAGCCAGGCGTGGTGACACACACCTGTAGTCTCAGCTACTCAGGAGGCTGAGGCACAAGAATCGCTTTAACCTGGGAGGCAGAGGTTGCAGTG
>NW_012102254.1:5114895-5169182 GCF_000951045.1 Mandrillus leucophaeus | reverse complement strand
AACCTGGGAGGCAGAGGTTGCAGTGAGCCGAGATTGTGCCACTGCACTCCAGCCTGGGCAATGAGCAAAACTCCATCTCTAAAAAAAAAGTTAAAAATGCTACCTGGGTGAACACGATGTTTATTTTTATATTTTGGACCTTTCCAAATTTTCTGCAAGGAGCGTGTACACTACATTTGTCATCAAGGAAGATAAAACAAAAAGTTGTCATTCACAACCGAGTGTTATTGGAGCTGGTTTTGGTGGAATTGACTCCCTCTGTCACAGACTCAGCTTCAGCCCATACCCTGAGCCATGGACCTATCCCTCTAATGCATTGTTCTAGTCTCAGGGCTAATAACAAGGGAGAGGTGTCGAAGGGCCAGTTCCACCACCAGTGGAAAAGCTATTCCCAGGTGAGGACTACAGCTACCAGGGCACTGCTCCAGAATGGGCATGCTGGCCATATTCACTTGCCCGCTTCTGCCCAGGGATCTATTTTTCTGTGGTGTGTATTCCCTGTACCTTTGGGGGCATCCCTTATACTCATGAAATCAGCAGAGGCTTGCATCTATCTATCTACCTACCTACCTACCTACCTACCTACCTACCTATCTGTCTATCTATGAGACAGGGTCTTGCTCTGTCACCGATTGGACTACAGTGGGGGAATCATAGCTCACTACAGCCTCAAACTCCTGGGCTCAAGCAGTCTTCTTGCCTCAGCCTCCCAAGTACCTGGGATTAGAGGCATGAGCCACCATGCTGGTGAATTTTTTTTTTAACAGATGGGGTCTCACTGTGTTCCCCAGCCTTATCTTAAACTCCTGGCCTCAAGTGGTCCTCCCATCTTGGCCTCCCAAAGTGCTGAGATTACAGCAGAGGCTTTGAAGTCAAAGCTTTCCCTGCTAGGATGAGCCCTAGTTAAAGTCCTGGAGCACTGGCCACTGCAGCTGCACTTGGACAGCTGGCCCTCTGCTACCCTTAGTGCCACTTCTACTTGGGGGCTGCGGCACGAAGCACTCTGGGAAACGGGGCTTGAGACGGTTTCATTCCTCAGTGTTTCCTCATGTTTGGCCCACCCTGAGCCAAGGAAAGCTCCTTCCATTGCAGTAATTAGAGGGCTCCACTCCCTAGAGGAAGTTTGCGGGAAGGTTAGGATCCCTCTGCACATGGTGAGGAGTGTCCTGCCGTTCACTGCATCCTGGCTCCAGTAATTGTGAGTAAAAGAACAGGTTGGGAGGCCTTCTCAGACTATAGAATGCATAGGCGAGATAGGTAGCGAATGCTGCTCCATACTTTGGAATCAGCTCTCAGGGTAGCACAAAGGCATTCCTTCACCAGCAGAACTTCAGGGGGATGCCATTCACACCAGCAGCCTGTGTCTCCACATGCACACTTCAGAATGGCATAGCCACCCATCTTCACAGCCCTGCGCGCCGTCTGTGAACAACAAGAGCTCCCCAGCAACCTGGGATTCTAAACCAGGCCAAAGTGCTGAGCGCCCGGCAGGCTGTGCTGTGTGGGGGCGGAAGCTTTGGTCCTGCTCTCCTAAGCCTCCCTGTTCTTAGAGTGACCCCACCCTTCTGTGCCTTGGCATTACAGGCCTGGCGCTGGTGCCAAGGAAGCTCTGTGCCCACTACTCCTGGGACACCAGTGTGCTGCTCCAGGCATGGCCTGCCGTGGACCCGGAGTTCCTGCAGCCGCCGGAGATCATCCAGATGGCAGTTCTGGTAAGTATCTCCTCTCAACCCCAGAGCCCGGCAGTCCCTGCCCTGCTGGTGGCCCCTAAACACTGTGGTGGTTTTGAGAGGTCTATTAGCAGGCCTTTCTGGCTCACTCAGCTCAGCCCTCAGCCACACCTTGTGACCGGAAGGCCCAAGGCCTGTCTCTCCTTTGCCAGTACCCTCAGTTCTGGGGTGTGGTGACCTACAAAACTGTGAGCATGTGAGCATAAAACTCTCATGGCCCTCAGGGGCTTGGAAAGAGGAGTCATAAACCTGGCCCGCCTTATAGGCTCTCATTGTTTTTCCAACTGAGGACCGCGTTTCAGTCGCTCTCAATTTCACTCGGGTGCTCTTGGGGGCTTTTGGGGGCTGGGGAAGGGTGACAGTGAGGTGGGTGGCTATGCAGTAATACCTGTAAAACATAATTCAGAAAGCCTCCATACTTTTTTTTTTTTTTTGGTAAATTAGGTAATTTTAAGTACATAAGAGGAGTTTATTCTTTAAACCTTTTCTAAGAGCAAGTAACCCCCTTATAGTTTATCCTATATGTGATTTTTCTACGTTTATTTAATGTGTTAAATGAGACACATTTATGATGAGTATCTCTTAAATATGCTGATGTGTCTGAAGAAACAAAGAGGACAGGGAGTGGACGTTGAACCACATGTCTCCCCGGAACCACACATGGGGCCAGGTAATTCACATTCAAAATGATCATTTCACTCTCATCACCCTATAAAGTGGGCGTTGCCATTCTCATTTTTTCAATTGAGGACTGAGGCTCAGTGAAGTTGGTCCACCTTGCCCAGGTTTATTCATTTATTCACAAATGCTTATCAAGTCCGACTCTACATCAGGCATAGTGCTCTGGGGATACAAAATCAAGATAGGACAGACAGGTTCCCTGCCCTCATGGAGCTTAAAGCTTAGTAGGAGAGAGAGGGAAGAATAAAAAGGAAAGAGGAAAATAAATAAAATGACTGCAAATTGTGAAAAGTGCCCTGAACAAACCCACCTAGGGGCTGAGGGAGGGCATAGCCCCACAGAGGTTGGCCAGTCAGGCCCTGGCCCCTCTGCACCTGTGCAGGCCCAGCAGGAAGGTGGAGGTTTGGAAAGACAATACTTTGCCAAGGAGACCGGGCTCTTTCACAGCCCCCTTGTCTCTGCACCAACTCTCCTGGCACTGTGTTCTCTGCCACCCCACCCCAAAGGGAGAGGAGGTGAGAGTGCCCTGGCAGGCTTCTTCCAAAAATCTTCACAACCAAAACCATCCTTGTGGCATAAAGGAAATTTCTTCTTCTTCTTCTTCTTCTTATTATTATTATTATTTAATAGAGACATGGCCTCACTCTGTTACCCGGGCTGGTCTCAAGCTCCTGGGCTCAAGCAGTCTTCTTGCCTCAGTCTCCCAAATTGCTGGGATTAGAGACATGAGCCACCACACCCAACCCAGAATTTTTTTTTTTTTTTTTTGAGACAGAGTGTCACTCTGTTGCCCAAGCTGGAGTGCAGTGGCACAATCTTGGCTCACTACAACCTCTGCCTCAAGCAATTCTCCTGCCTCAGCCTCCCAGTTAGCTGAGATTACAGGCATGTGCTACCATGCCCAGCTAATTTTTGTATTTTTAGTAGAGATGGAGTTCCATCATGTTGGCCAGGCTGGTTTCAAACTCCTGACCCCAAGTGATCTGCCCGCCTCAGCCTCCCAAAGTGCTGGGATTACAGGCGGGAGCCACCACACCCGGCCCCAGCCCAGAAATTGCTTTAATTTGAGTAATGTTTATGATAAATAAATATCTCATGCATCCCTAAGAACTTGTCCTCAGCCCAGTTGAGAAATGCTAACTTGAGAAAAAGGGAGGGCTTCAGTCTATGAAAATATCTTTCTATCTAAATTACCACTGCAGAAAAGAAATTGAGTTTTGATCATTGGTAAAATAATTTTATATAATCATTGAAATGCAAACCTAAAATTAAAAGCATGTGTAAGACTCTCTGCAAGTGTCCCCAGCTTGAGAACCCGGGCTGGGTCGGCACCGCGCCAGCAGCAAAGACTTCTGTGAAGGCCCGGGTTCTCACTCCGCGTGATCTCACTTCGTGCCCTGGCCAGACGCATGCTGCAAGCACAGTTCAGTGTCATTCAGTTCCCTTCTGCCCGTGTTCTTTGTGCCTATGACATGCTGGGCTCTGCCCACACCAGGGATACAGAGACAAGAGCTACCGCCTTATCACTTTGGAACAAAGGTCTGGGGGCACATGAGCTGTCACACACAGTTTATGTAAGGGCTTGGAAGTCGGGCCATCCTGGGTATAAGTCTCAGTTTTACAACATAGTTAACACCTCTAAGCCTCAGTTTCCTGAGTTATAAAATGGAGGCACGCACAGCGCCTGCCTTATCCGGCTATTGAGAGAATTAGGTGGGATAATGCCAGGAAGTGCTTAGCTTGCTTCTGGATGCACTAATGACAAAATCCTCTTAACACAGAGTGAGCCCCGACCCACTTCCCAGGTGTGAGCTTATTTACTAAGCACAGTGGCTCTGTGAGGCAGGCTTGTTGTTGTCCCCATTTCACAGACAGGCAGATGTGTGACTAACCCTATTTTACAGGCAAGGAAATGGTGGCAGGATGGGGCTGAGTAACTCACTGATGGTCACACAGCTAGTCCAGAATCTACTCTGTGAATGGTGACTGCTGCTAGCATCAGTGTTGCCACTTCTGGCAGTTGGAGAATCAGAAAATGCATCGTGAGGAAAAGGAGAGGCGACTTTGGCTTTGAAAGAGAAGCAGCCTCTCCCCGGTGGAGAGAAGGGTGCCGCAATACCAGGAGCAAACACAGGAGGCAGGCCCACAGTGACCCGGGCTGAGCCAGGGAGGGGCTGGAGCAGAGGGCACAGGGCAGTGCTGGAAACAGGGCTAAAGGTGGGGAGTGTCCCCTCCTCGGAGGCCGGACTTCACCCCTCAGAGGACAGGGGGCTGTCAGGGTGTGTGAGCAGGAGAGAGAGGGGCTGTGTCAGGTCATCCCCTCTCTACTGCTGCCTGGGGTGCAGCCTAGGTGGACAAGTGACTTCACTTCATGTGCCTCGGCTTCCCCATCTGTAAAATGGGATGGGATATTCATGCATTGACTCAGGTTCATGCATGTGAATTGCATAGTTCAGTGCTTGGCAGAGTGTGAGCTCAGCAAATGGAAGCTTGTATTGTTATCAGCCATTCCAAGGCTACCTCATGATGGTGACAGGTGATGGAGTCGAGTGGGAGGAACACCTGTGGCCTGGGCCCTGTCTGACCGGTGTCAGAAAAGTCCAGGAGAGTCATGCTTAGGCCCTTTCCAAAGATGGAGGTGCAAGAGCCCCACAGCATAGCAGCCTCTGTTTGAAGTGATATCAATGTGCTTATTCCTCTTTGGGCCCTTGAAGCCCAGGCTCAGTGTTGAGTCCCAGCCTGACTTCTCTGCCCATCTCATTGGCACTTTATGCCAGAGACAGGGGGAGCATGATCGGCACCTACTCACCCTGAAGGGACTGCCTTGGTAAGGCAACTCAGGGGAGGCCTGGGGAGCCAGAGCCGTGTGAGGGTGCCCGAGGCAGCAAGGGAAAGACTCAGAGCACCATGGCCACATCCAGAGATGACATGCCCTGCCCCCAAAGCCCCAGCTATGGACAAGAATGACTCAGGTCCCTTGGACAGGCTGTCACCAGTGATGACTTAGGACCAGCCTGCCTGGCTCCGGCAAAGCACAGGAAGCTCCAAGGGTTTAGAAATGGGTCATTGTTGTGCTGAGGCCATGCGTCAAAGAGGACATCCCACAGCCAGCTCCTTCTATCCTGGCCACCACTCTTGACAAAGGCAGAGGGAGTATGGCTTAGTGAGCTGGTCCCTTTACCCAGGTTATTTTACCTCCTTCACTCCAGAATCTGGAGAATTCTGTCCTTAAGAAAAAAAGACAAACTAAGCTCAAGATCCCACAGTTTGTAAGACCAGGCCTAAGAGTCAAACCTGAGTCTGCCCACATGAGAGCACCATGCTCCCCCTCGCCCAGCACCCCCTCTGTGGGTGGTGACCCAAAGGAGATGTTGGCCTGGGCTGCTCTTCCATAGGAGGAAAAACATGATTCACTGACAACTGCATGTCCTGAGAATTCCCTGCTGGGGACCCCAGGACTTCACTAGGGGCATGGCTCTTGTGTGACAGGTGGAAGCTCTCTTCCAGGGTCTCAGTCCAGCCCAGCATGTGGCCTTGAAAGAAGGCAGCTTCTAATGCCTCAGAAACACCAGGGCAGAGGGGCCACAGTCCTTCACACTACACACGTAGTTCCCCAGCTTCAGAATGTTTTAAAACCCTGCAGCATGGAGCCTCACGCTTTCAAAACAATATTTCATAATATGCCAGGACTGCGTGTTTTATTTATATCCTCTCCCTGTTTCCTAGGCTAATGGAGACAATAAAAATGCCACCAAGTTCTCCAGAAATCTGAAAAAAAGAAAGTGGGTGATTAGGGGACATTTGATAATGTGCTTTGGTTGAAACTCGAGAAATTATTCCTAGTAACTTTTCCTAAGACCGTGACTATATTTTCCAAGTGAAAAACAAGAGTTAGTGAAAGAAATGTGTGTGTAGATTTCGGAGCAATGGGATTGAGGATTTGGAAGCATGACTGTTCAGAAGCTGAACCACGTGGTCATCTTCCCTCATTGAATCAATATTCGGTGAATACCCACCTGTGTCTGGAACTGTACTGACCCATGTTAAGGGAGAAAGAGTGATTAATGTGACACGATGTGGATCCGATTTCTAAGTCGTCACACTTGAGCGCCCCCTTCTGGAGCCAGTCAGCAGAGAGAGAAGTTTGACTGTGTCCCCCGTGAAACCGTCAACTGTTTGGTCCACTTGAGACCTAGGTAAAATCTGAGGGGACAGTTCGCTCTAGCCTGGATCTGAACTTACACTTGAGCCCCGATGACAGAATAATCCCTTTCTGCCTGGAAATGGCCCAAGCCATCTCATGCTGAGAATTTTTGACATAATCTCTACCACAGCTGTGTATGAGAGCAGTGCTCAGAAAATGCAAGGCAGTCCTCACTCCACCTACGGGCACTCACATGCAGTCTCAGTGTCTGTCTCTTTCTGCAGGTCTAGGTGTTAATCCTATTCAGCTGGTTGCATTTTACCCTGTGGGAAGCAGGGTGCTGACTTCCTCCTTTCTCCACCTCTATTCCCTTCCCCTAAACAAATGCAGCCACGCCCTTTGCAGGCAGGAGGTTTGGTATTGGGCCGCCTGCCACTCTGAGGATGTTCCTCATTGTTTGTCTTGGCGTTTCTCCTTCTCAGATCAACAATAAAGCTTGTGGCAAAATTCCTGTGCCCCAACAAGTTGCCCAGGACCGGGACAAAGTCCACGAATTTGTTCTCCAAAGTGAGCTGGGTGTCAAGCTTTTGCAAGGGCGAAGCATCAAGAAGTCCTTCCTCTCCCCGAGAACTGCCCTCATCAACTTCCTGGTGCAAGATTGACAGCCCGGAGGCTGCAGCTACCACGCAGGGCCTCTGAGGAACCTCCTTCCAGGCCTGGGATGAGGGGGCGACGTCTGCTTCCCAGGGGAAGGGAAAAGACAAATGTCTTGGCTGTTGACCTCAGTCCCGTGGCAGACTGCAGTCAACAGTGTGCCTCTGCAGTGGGGCCTGGTGCGGGGGCGAAGGTGAGCTGAGCAACGGAGAAATATGAGCTACTGAGGAGGGTGTCGGACAGCCTGCCCCTCACCCCCCACCCACACTGCAGGGGGAGGAGGCCATCTGATCCCATGGGAAGCCCTCAGAGACACTGCTGGGTGGGAGCAGGAAGGAGCACAGTGCCCCTCGAGCAGCCAGGAAGCCTGTGGATCTGGGAAATGGCTCCGCCTTAGGCGCTCCCCGGGAATTTGAGGTCAGCCTGAGGAACTGCAGGACTCAGGTGCAGTGTGCCAGCCACTTGGAACTGCTAACTGAGCCTCCAGATGGTGGTGAAGGGTCTCTTTGCCTTCAGGCTGGATGAGGAAGCCATTTAGGAAATGTTCAAATAACCAATACGTGGAGATGGACACAGGGATTTTCTGAAGGTGCTTTGAATCAAAAGGCAGGCAGTGCTGGTTCCTCCACCTCTGTCCCCACCACTCCCCAGCTCTGTCATGCAGGCCTGTCCTCCCCAACCCCAGCTGGACATGCCTCCCAGGCCTGCTATGGTTCTGACACACACAATCCCAGGCAAAGCACCACTTCCTCACATGAATGAGGAGCAGCAAGTCATGACCGCTCCCCTGGGTATACAATTTGCTGTGTAGTGAAGTGGAACCAGGCTCCAGGCTGCTCATCCCCAACCTCAGAGCCCCACCGCAGCCCAGTAGGGATGCAGCAGGCCCCGGAGGGCTCATGTGGGCCCCAGATGGCAATGCCACCATTATTGATTTGACCCCAGAGCCAGTTATTAGGAAGAGCAAGCTCACCACAGAGGAGTGGAACTGAGGCCCCCCAGGTGTTGCCTTCAGTGTCCAAGCCACAGCAGTCTGGCTGTTGGGAAGACAGCCAGGAATGGGCTCATGTCATTGGCACATTAGGCTAATCCTTGTTTTATGTGAAGTCAGCAATTAAGTGTTCCCACTAGAACTGGTCTAAGCCACTGATTAATATTTAAGGAAGGAAGGTGGGGGAGAATCTAGCCATTTTGTAATGCCAGAAATCTGTATTTGTTATCTGATGCCATTTTTTCTGAGGTAGCCTCAGATGTGGTCCCCGTGCAGTTCAGCAGTTAACAGATGACTTTTTTAGTGTAATAAAATGTTTATCATCTGTGACTTCAGGACATATGTGTGATCTTGGAATATCTACCATATTCCAATTTCAGAGTTAATGACAAACAGATTGAGGTATTCCATCATCATCAGAAGCATTGGCTGTGTGTCTGACTCCACATGGAATGCTATAAAGTGGGATACATGTGGTTCTTCTTGTTCCAGAACTTACAGTCCATGGTAGACAACACTGATACAGGCACACTAGCAACAGCAATTAAGTCACTGGTTCTCAGGCCTAATACTCTGCCTAGTCCTCATGCCCAGATATTCCCATTTAATTGGTCCACGGTGTGGCTTAAGCATCAGGAATCTTTAAAACTACAAGTGATTCTAATGGGCAGCAAAGTTTGAGAACCACTGGATACACTGATGCACTTGAACCATCATTTCTATCTAGTTCTTCCTCTTCCTAATCTTCAGCTTAGCGGGGTAAGTGTGGTCCAGGACCAAGAGTAGGACCAAAAGGGAAGACGGGGACCAGAAGTCTGGAGTGCTAGAGCTGACTTGAATGTACTCAGTCTCATTGCACATGGCAGTGAATATGGATTAAATATAAGCCCATGAAAATACTTGATACAAGGAGGAGTGAGTGTTTTTGCTTGATTATCTTGTTCTTTTCTTAGAGTAAGCTAAGTGGTCTTGAACAAGATGAGGGAAGGGAGCACTTTATTTGCACATGATCTGAGCAGAGCAGTGGGCCAGTAAAGCCTCCAGGCTGCTAGACTGACCAGCTGGCTGACACCAGCATGACTCTGGAGAAATTGCTCCTAGAGGATAAAGCTTTTGCAAACAAGAGCTCATCAGTACATACTAACAACTGGACAGAAAACTCTGACCCCTGGGAGTGGGGTGGTGGGGAATAATCTCAGCCATTTATTGACTGTCTTATTGAAGTCAGAAACTGGACTCAGCAGGTTCACTTATATTATTATCTTATTTAATTCCCACAAAAACTCTAGAGGGAAGGAATTATTCTCTCATAAAAGAAGGAACCCAGGCTCTGAGGTTCAATAATTAGCTCGGTTTTCACGGCTAATAAGTAGGAGAGCCGGGATCCAAGCCCACATCTTCTGGCCTCCACATTTGCCTCCCCGCCATGTCTACCAGTCCCCTCACCTAATTGTCCGTGTTGCTTGATGTGCATGGACAGGTGAGATGGCTCCCAAAACCCCTGGCATTTTGAGCAGAGTATGGCTGGGGCTTCCCTCCTGGAAAGCCAGTAAACCTGGGAAATCACAGAGGTGGTGTCCTCTCTACAGGGGCAGTGGTGGGTGAGAGGCCAAGAGCATGTGGTTAGTTCCAGAGAACTGGGGGGAAAGGTTGTCCAGCAAGTGGAAGATGTAGACTCGTGGGCGGGTATCAGGGTTATTTCTATGGGGCAATAAGAGAACACAGTTTGTGCCCAGGGAGAGTGGTGCTCCATGGCAAATGCTACCACAATAGGAGCCAGCTGTCTGCCTAAGAAAATTGATCTCTAAGACCCTAAAACAATTAGTGAGCTGGGAAACAGCACAGGCATATTTCATCCCAGCCTAAATGCACACCTTCAGGGGATTGGCTTTGAAAAGCAGGGTACATCCAGTCAATGGAAGGCGAGGCAACCAGCAACAGATGGTTTTTTAAAAACATGTAGCCTGGAAATTTTCTCATGAATCAAGGAAGATACATGCACAATGCAATCCTGACCTTTTTTTTTTTTTTTTTTGAATGCTTACAAAGAAAATTGAAAGCAGGAAATTTGCTTGCATATCATAGGCTGAGACTCCTACAAGTTATTTTTTCCTTCTGTCTACTTTTTTGCATTTTCTCATTTTTATTGGCCATGAAGTTATTTCAGTAATACTTCATGAGGCAAAACATCAAAATGTACAATTTTGTGAAGCTGTAAATGAGCTAAGAACTTGTTTCCCTTGATTTTTCTTTTCTTCTCCCAGGCAGGATATCTAGCTGCCTCTGAGGATGTATTCTAGTTAGGAAAACATGCTCCTTTCCTTGTATGAAGTGGAATCCAAAGAACAAAAAGCAGCCCCCATGAAGTTCCTGCTCACGCAGTTGCTTAGTCTGGGTAGGTGTGGGGCGCTCACTTTCTTGTATCTCAGCCTTAGGCTCTTGCAACCTTAGGACAGAAGAACAGAAGGGCAACGTTCCCCTAATGGAACTCTCTTGCTTACTTGCTGACAGATTCAAGGTTGTGGATAGGAGGCATTATCACCTCCTTTTGCAGATAACGAAACTTGAGACCATAACAGTAAGTGATGATGTATCTTGACCCCCAGTCTGTGCTCATTCAACTTAGAGCACCCCCTCCCCATACTACCACCAGGCAAAGTGTAGTGCAGGAGGTAAACTCTCTTTCTTTTTTGTTTTTTTTTTTTTGAAACAGAGTCTCACTTCATCACCCAGGCTGGAGTGCAGTGGTGCGATCTCAGCTCACTACAACCTCTGCCTCAGGGGTTCAAGTGATTCTCATGCCTTAGCCACCTGAGTAGTTGGGATTACAGGCACGGACCACCACACCCAGCTAATTTAGGAGGTAAACGTTCTTAACTGGTGGGCCCAGCTGGACTGCATAAGTCAAGGAAAGACAGAGGGGTAGACGAAAAGAGTTTTCCCTCCTCTTTCTTCCTGTGAGAAGAGCAAGCAGAAAACAGCAGTCTCGTGGGCTGGGTCCCTGCCTGACACTCAGAGGTGGGTGGCTAAAGGCTCTCATCCAAGCTGATGAGCTTGGAGAAAGGAATCTGGGGTGACCAACAACCAGCAAGTAGGGAAATCCCCCGAGGGTGGGTGGGTAGTTGGTGACAGTGCTGGTAGGGAGGGGAGAGCCCGGAGCAGCCACGGAAAGGCCAGTCCTGTACGCAGAGGCCTCAGATCCAAGGGTGGGCCCAGTGACCTCACTCCAGGCCTCCATTGCCCTCCCTCGGCCTGTCCACGTGAGGGGCTGGAGGCAGCTGTGCAGCGATAATGAGGCCCTGGAGGGGAGGTGGTGATCAGGACTGCTGGAATCCAGTGCCGGATGACTCATCTCCCTGTGCCTTAAGTCCTAAACTTGAATTTCAGTTCTTATTCAGCCTCTGGAAGAGCACATCTAAGACAGACACCCTGTATACAGGAGCCATGGGCTGCAATCCCCCGACATTACAATAGTGTCTATCATTTCTGAGGACTCATTATGGGCCAGGTCCTGTTCTAAGTGCTTTACCACATAAGGAGCCTTGCCCAAGACCACACACAAGAAGGTGGCAGAGCCGTGATCCCACTCTGCTCCACCTCGCTGGTTCCCAAAGACCTTTGTGCAAAACCAGCCCTCGAACCTCCTGAATTTTCCCAGATGGTCCTTATTTATAGCTTTCTCTCCAGTTGTTCCCCAAATGCCCTAGAGCCTGCCGAAACCACACTTCCTCATGTGTGTCTGGGAAGGTTGGCTCACTGTGGGCACACACCTGGTTGAATGCATAGCTGAAGTTCTGAGGCACCCAGTTCAGCATGTGGGGTCGGCTCTCTCTCAGCCTGCGACTGACCGCCCCCAGGGAGCCATCACCCCTGGCAGACAGAGCCTCCTTTGGACACCATCCCTGGGACCTAGAAGCCGGGAAGCCATCTTTGCTCAACTCCACCTACTGTGAGGAAAATCCCATGGCAGATGGGAGAGGGGAGACCTGTTCTAGACCTCCCCGGTGATAAGCACTCCTTGGCACCACAGCAGCCCCATCTGTGTCTTCCACAGATCATCCTTTCCACAAACAATAGAAAAGCCCCATCTGGGATTAATTAAGGAGGGCTCAGCCCTGGTCCCGTCCAAGGGAGGCCTCACCCACCACATCTGCGCTGCATACTCATGGCTGCCCTCACAACTCAGAGGAGAACTAGATCTTAGGGGAGGGGTTCCCCTTCCTCAGGCACTGCCGCGGGGGTGTAGAAAGGAATCATGTGTCCTTTACACGGTGAGATCCATAGAGGGAGCAGGCACCCAAAGATTATGCCATTCATTGGGTCCAGCTTGTCAGTCATCAGGGCCAGAGTGGGCCAGAGGGGCTTTGTCAGGTGAACTCAGACTCACTGTCTGTGCACAAGAGGGCAGCTGCTGCACAGAGATAGGCTGAGAGCTGCGACGAGGGAACCTAAAGCAAGTGTCGCCGGATATCCCCATTATTAGTTATCAACTAACTCTTAGTTGTCAGTTAACATCATAGTTTCCAGGAAATATTTTAGTTTTCTATTAATATTTTAACTACTAGCATCAGAGTCATCAGCAAATATCTAAGTCATCAGTAAACATCTCAGATGTCAGTTTCCCTCTGAGTGAATGTAGTAGACCTCTTAGTCATCATTTACTTCATTATTACTGGTGATACCTTAATTATGCACTAATAATTAGTGGCTGCTAATATCTCGCCTACCAATCATCTTAAGCAATCAACATGTTTTAATTATCAGCTGATAATTATCAGCTGATAATTCATGTAGCCATAACAAGTAAACCCCCAAATGTCAGTGGTCTGATCCAGCAAACTTTATGTCTCATTCCCATGAGTCTAATCCTCTGGAGAAGGGAACAGGGGAGGGGGTTCTGTTCCTTTCAGTTCCAGCTTGACGGAGGGTTCGTGCAGACTCCACCGTCTTTAGCTCTTGGCTTTCATGGTTGCCCTGGACATCAAATCTAGCCCACAGATAAGGGGGAGGGAGGTGGAGTGTCACAGGGGCTTTGGCCAGGTCTGGAAGCAGTGTACGTCACTTCTGCCCACTTCCTCTTGGCTAGAATTCAGCCATGTGCCTTAGCCAATTGCTAGAGGCTGGGTAGCCACTTCCTAGCAGCAACTCTGTAGGAGGGAAGGCGAGCCTGATGTTGGAGGGCAGCTGGCCACCTCTGCCACATGGACAGATTTTGTTTTCAAATTGTTGCTGGTCAGTGTACACCTAAGTTACCTTCTAAGTATCTCAGGTGTCTGCTGACACCTTGTTTTGCAGCTACTCCTGAGTCACAGCTGTTTGCTTTCTAAATCTGTGACAGTTGCTGTGGGTCTAAAATAGTGGAGCAATCAGACTCTTGTTACCTGCCAAACTGGGATGTTGCCTGCCAAACTGGGATGGCGCCTGCCCCTTGCTCTAGACTTTGCATGGAGATGTGTGAAGTCACGGACATGCTTTGTGCCATTTTATAAAATACCAGGTTTACTCCGAGGGTTTGTTTATTGGTCCCCATTTCTTCCCACCCTCCTTCTGTGAGGCTCACACATTGGTTTGTGAGACAGTTTGGAGTATTTTGGTTTAGGGGGTGTTGGGACATTTTGAAAGGTAGAGAAAGTCAGGCTTCCTAGATGCCCTTCAGGAAACCTGGGAAATTCTCCAGATTCCTGCTCCTAAGGTCATGGCTGCTCATTCAGGGTGGAAATGTGACACTTCCCCAGATGCCTCACTGTGCTCTGGTCCAGGAGACTCACACCTCACCCCAACACACACACACACCCCACCCCACCCCCCCCACACACTACATACACCACACACCATCTACACCACACCAGACACATGCACACATATACACCACATACCACACATTCATACACACCACAAAACTCAGGGCCTGCTTTAGGGGAAGGTAATTTATTTTTGCCTGACAGAAGAACGTGCCTCACATCATGTGGCTGTGGAGGTGGGGAGGGCAATTTAGTCTTGAGAGTTCATCAGAGTCACAGCTGTTAGGGAAGTGCCTGGGCCTGGGGCCAAGGTGGACGGTGAAACAGGAAGGCTGCCCCCATTTCCACATGTGCTCACATGGGGTTCCCCCACCTGAGGCCTCCAACTACAGGTGCGCCGCTGCCCTGACTGCACCCACCTTTGGTGGGAGTCTTCTGTATGATTAATAAAAAGCATAGTAATAATAATCATATGTAATGGCCATGGTATATTGTCACTTTTTCTTTTTTGTTTTTTTTTTAAGACAGGGTCTCACTCTGTCACCCAGGCTGGAGTGCAGTGTCATGACACTGCAGCCTCAACCTCCCAGGCTCAAGCAATCCTCCTACCTCAGCCTCCCTAAGAGCTGGGACCCTAGGCATGCACAAGCACACCCCGATAATTTTTTGAATTTTTGTACAGACAGGGATGTACTCCCTTTGTGCCACAGATTGAACTTGACAGATGGCCCACAGGGTTAGAGGGGGCTTTCAGGAACCTGTCTGGGTTCTATTGTTTATGAACCACAAGATCTTGGCAGGTTCCTTAACTTCTCTGTGCCTCTGTTTCCTCATCTGTGAAATGGAGAGAATGGCTCCAACCTCTGCCTTGTTGTGAGGGTGCACTGAAGCACTGTGTGTGTAACAGATTCAGGACAGCGCAGGGCACACAGTGAGGGCGCTAGTCTTCGGTCAGCCAGCGCTCTTAGGAGGTCGTGCTTCGTCCCATCGAACCCTCACCAGCCACGTGTGAGGAGTGCTCCACTTCACAGATGAGGAAGCAGGTTTGGCAACATCAGGTAACCTGCCTGAGGCCACCTGGCCTCGCCTCTGCGCAGGCAGAAGCCCCACCCTGGCCTGGGAGAGCCTGGGAACCAGTGCTGCATCCTGATGGGGATGGGGACAGGGAAGAGGCAGCCTCCCGTCCTCCAATGCCCTGAGGAACAGCCTCCAGAGGAAGAGGAGTTGCTGGTCTCCCTGGCCTGCCAGGAAAAGGTGAGTCCTGAGGCAGTCCTGTGGGGAGCATTGGCTACCCAGGGAGGGAGGGAGGGGGAGGTCAGAGGCCTGGTCTTGATTCTCATGGGCTTCCCTTCCTGCAGCTCTTCCTTTTCCTGTGGCCACTCAAGACTGTGGGTTCCAGCCTGGGCAACATAGTCAGACCCCATCTCTACAAAAATTTAAAAATTAGCCAGGTGTGGTGGTGCACACTCGTGTCCCCACGTACTCGGGAAGCTGAGGTGAGAGGATCACTTGATCCCAGGATATGGAGGCTGCAGTGAGCTAAGATCCTGCCACTGCACTCCAGCCTGGGTGACAGAGCGAGACCCTATCTCAATGAAAATTGTAAAGACTACTGGGTGACCACAGGTGGGGCGGGTGTTCCCTGGGGGCTGCAGTGGAGATGAGGCCCAATCGAGGTCCATGCTGGGAGCTGCAAGAGGTTGTGACAAACAAGGGCCTCCCAGAGGGTAGTTGAGGCTCAAGACTGGCTTTGGGGGTCAGGGAGAGACAATGGTAGTGGGATGGAGGGGTCTTGCATCTCGTTTTTTTCTAGGTGCTGATCTCTCTCTGAAACCCAAGGGTCAGTTCAAGAGACAGGAATTGTGACTGTCTGTTGCTCCCCCTGGGTGTGTGTGTGTGCCTGTGCCCACCCTCCTAGGCCTGAGCAGTGGCTCAAGGGCAGAGTCCAGGGGAGAACAAAGAACACCAGGTCACCTAGAGGGTTGTGCTCACCTGCACCTGCTGCCACAACCCCACAAGCTACCACAAGCCTCACTGCTCTGTGGTATGCTAAGCAAATTATATCTGGAGTTAAGTAAGACACAGTCCCCATGAGCTCTGTCCATTCCCCCACCTCAGTGGCCTCCTCACTGCTTCTTGGATGGGCAGGGCACACTCTTGCCTCAAGACCTCACACCTGCTGTCCCCCTACCCAGAGAGCTCCTCCCCACATGGCTCACTCTCTCATCCTTCTGTTGTCTGCTTCCAGTGAGGTCTTCCCTGACCATCCTATATAAAATACCAGCCCACCCCAGCACTCCCTACCCCCTAGCAAATAACAGTATATTTTGCTTAATTTACTGTGTCTTGTTTTATCATTTGTCTTCCCTTCCAGAATATCAGCATCATGAGGGCGGGGACTTTTGCAGCTTTATTTACAGCAGTTTTATCATCTATTGTATCTCCAGACCTAGACTGCCATTCAGACACACCATAGGTGCTCAGCAAGTATTTGAATGAATGAATGAACCCCTGTGCACCTGGATAGTATATTATGGGAGTCAGACAACTCAGTGCAGCCCCTAGATACTCACAGTGGGATCCCAGGACCGGCACCATGGGCATCACCTTGGGTGCTTGTTAGAAATGCTTATTCTTAGACCCCACCCCAGACTTGTTGAATCAGAAGCTGCGCTTTACCAAGATCCTTGGATGATTCCCAAATGCACATTACAGTCTGAGAAGAGCTACACTCATGCTGGAAAGTGGTCCCTGTAGGGCCTTCCCTAGAATGCCCAGCTCCAGTACAGCTCACAAAACCCTCATGAACAATGTGGCCCCTGTCCATCTCATGAACCTGTTCTCCGGGTCCTGGACTACCATACATTCTCCACTCCAGACACAGGAGGCACAAGCAGGTGTCAGGAACTAGCACTCCATCTCCCCTCTGGGCCTTCCCAGGGGCTGGTCTCTCCCAGAACACCCTTCCCCGCTCTCCCTGGCTAGCTCCTTGCGTGCCTTGAACAATCACTGAAAGGGTTTAGGTTACAGAGAGGCAAGGTCAGAACCTTTTTTAAAAAAACAAAACAAAACAGAGTCTCGCTCTTCTCACCCAGGCTGGAGTGCAATGGCACGATCTCGGCTCATTGCAACCTCCTCCTCCCAGGTTCAAGCGATTCTCCTGCCTCAGCCTCCCAAGTAGCTGGGATTACAGGCGCCTGCTACCACCCCCGGCTAAGTTTTTGTATTTTCAGTAGAGACGGGGTTTCACCATGTTGGCCAGGCTCCAGGCTGGTTTCGAACTCCTGACCTCAGGTAGTCCACCCACCTCAGCCTTCCAAAATGTTGGGATTACAGGCGTGAGCCACTGCACTCGGCCAGTCAGAACCATTTTTAGAAAAAACTTTCTGGTTGTAGTGAACACAGTGAATCAGGGGCAAGAGACTGAACAGGAGGCTTCAGCCACTGCCCGGAGCAAGGTGGTGAGGAGCTCACTTGGGGCCAGCCCCCGAGCATACAGGGAATGTCTGGGGCTCTGGGTGAGGGCAGAGCTATGGAATAAGAGAGATGGGGCAGGTGGGGCAGTGTTGCCAGTGGACAGGCCCTGGAAGCATGCTGGAAAGGGAAAGACCAGGCCTGGAACATCAGCACATTACTAGGGTAGAGGGTGCTGCCTTGTGGGGAGAGCCAGGAGGGCAGGCTCATTTAGGGGTCCAGAGCCTACAGCTGAGGGGGCCTGGCTGTGAAGGGGTCACCCTGTGCCCTTGAGCCACCATACCTGAACCTGCTTTTATCCTCCGGAGGAAATTGAGTTAAACTCCTAAGATACTTAATACCTTGAGTTAATCTCCTAAGATAGGATATCAGGATAGGGTGAACTGAGAACATGTCCATTCCAAGGAGGCATGTCCCCGGGGCCAGCCTTTGGAGTCCGATGGCTGAAGTGAGTCAGCAGAGTGTGTTTCACCCTGCATGGCCCATGGAGAGGCCTCTGGGGGGCAAGTGCCCATTTGCTTCCCTGATGGCTACCTCTCTGCCCATGTACAGAAGGTGGCAAGGAGGCAGGAGAAGAAAGGCCCCAGCTCTGTATCTCTTTGTTGTAACCATCACAAGGACATGGGACTCAGGCTGCAGAGGCCTTCAGAGGTCTTCTAGCCCAGGGATGCTCAGCTGCCTCCCCAGTCCTTCCTTCAGGGAACCTGCTCACCTCATGAGAAACAAACCACCATTTTTGGAGGAGTTTGAATACAGTTTCTCAGCATCTTGTTGCAATCTCTATGCACAGGGAGGTTTAAGACTCTACAGCTGGCTTCTCAATTGTGGGGAGCATTTTGTCGCCATGGAGCCTGCAGAACCAACCTGCCCTCCCCACGACTGGATAACCTGTCTCACCAGTGCACAGTTCTCCAGTTTGGCATCTCTGAAGTCAAGATGTGTTCTTAAAGGGAATAATTGTGATGTCATTGCTGCAAATCCTGCACAATGGCCACTGGTAACTTGGAAGAAAATCCCAGAGAGACAAGAGTAGAGCAGCTTGTTAGGAAATGCCACATCCTCAGTGCTCGTGACGATGGGAAGGATCAGAGCATAGAAGACGTGGACGTCACAATTCTTGTACAACAGTGATTCAGAAGAGTTCTGAATGGGAACAAATTTCAGCCATGCCGTAACCAACTTATTTTACTTGTATTTTCCTTTTTATATATGTATCATAGTGATATATGGTAAAATTTATCTAAATAATGGCTAGGCACAGTGGCCCATGCCTGTAATCCCAGCACTTTGGGAGGCAGAGATGGGCAAATCACTTGAGGTCAGGAGTTTGAGACCAGCCTGGCCAACATGGTGAAACCCTGTCTCTACTGAAAATACAAACATTAGCCGGGCATGGTGGTGCATGCCTGTAATCCCAGCTACTTGGGAGGAGGCTGAAGCATGAGAATCGCTGGAACCTGGGAGGCAGAGGTTGCAGTGAGTGGAGATTGTGCCACTGCACTCCAGCCTGGGTGACAGGGTGACATTTTGTCTAAAAATAATAATAATCTAAATTTAAAAATAATAATCTAAATAAGTCTGAAAGATATAGTTCAATAAGTATAGAATTAAAAATCTAAGTAATAAGAGAACACTGTGCCATAGTTTAACGTCAGCATTTTTTGTTTGTGTGTGCATGTGTGTGTGGTGCATGCACATTAAAATCAATGAGATCTTTGATTTAATGAAATATGGATAATTGTCCATTGAAGTCTACTTAATACCTTGAGTTGAACTCCTAAGATAGCATTGTGCTGAAATCATCTTGGTGTCTGTTTTCCCTACTAGGCTACTTCCTTGAGGGCTGAGCAGCACCTTGATGGTGGAGAGTCTCCCAAATCTAACACAATGTACAGTAAGTAGGTGAGCGTAGTAATGTGCTCTCTGTCACCTAGTGGGTTTGGGTAGTGGTGTGTTCCTATATACCAGCCATAAAGGTGCCTGCATTTTTTCTGGGAGGGTGGGCAGAGTTTAGAATCCCTAAACCACTTCATCAGCAAGGCCCCTGGTGCGGTTGTAGAGATTGTACACTGCACAAAGGCACCCAGACAAGGGGTCCAGTGGGGCTGAAATTGGTGCCCAAGCCACGTGCCCGTGGACTGCCCAGTACAGGCAGCTTTTCTCATTTTTACAAATATGCAATGGAGGTGATCAGTGGATTTGTTCCTCAGCCGCTAAGTGGAATTCTCCCTGCAGTGCCTCTGACCTTAGGAGTCCTAAGCAGCTGGTCAGGATGGGCTAAAAGTCTGACCTTCGGATTGGCCCAGATGAATGTTGTTGGGGCGGAGGAAGTGGTTACAGACTTTTGGGAGAAGCTGGCGGTGCAGGAAAAACTTTAATTCTGATTCTGACCTTACGCCGGCTCTGTGACCTCAAGTTACTGGAACACAAATGGGATTTTGATTTCTTTAATTCCAAAGTTGACTCGGGGGTGCCAGCTGGTGGGTAGGGTGGGAGTTCTGAGAGGAAACAGTGCTGAAAATAGTTTGGGGGCATTCTGTAAGTTGAAAACTGCTGAGCAGCCCTAAATGATGCCTGGAGATTTCTCCTCATGGGGAACAAAAGGGTAACAATTGGAGGGTTTCCTGCTTGGCCCTTCAGTTAAGACTTTGGCTCTGGTCTCTCCGGCTGCCACAGAATCACTGATTGTTGAGGATCAGCCGTGGGGCATCGTCTGAACACAGTAGCCCATTGCAAATATAGTTCGCGTGTGTTTTCAAGTCTTGGTGGCCAAGAGCTGGGCTGACCCCAGGAGTGAAGAAGCTGGATGGGGAGGCAAAGACAGCTGCGAGGAGGGAGTGAGGGAGCTGCTGGAGGAAGCACTGTGGGTCTATTTTAAGACTGGAAAATTGGAAAGCTCAGGAAGTACAATGTGTTTCAGTAACGGGGCCCAGCAATCCCTGGCCTTCGCTGGGATATTTCCCCTGAGGTGAGAGTACAAAAGGACTGAACATTTCTATTTACCAAAATGCTGAGGCCAGAGCCCATGGGAGCCGGGAAGGGGAGAAGGGTGGGGAGGACAACCAAGTGTTTAAACCAGATAGAACCCACGGGTGTGTTGGTGGTTCTGGACCTTGGCTGTGGATCAGAATGGGCCTCTCTGGGCCAGAACTGAAAACCACTGGGCAGTGGAATAATGGAGAGATTGGCAGACGATGGCCTGTGGGCCAAAGCTGGCCTAGCATCTGTTTTTGTAAATGAAGTTGTATTGGAACACTGCCATGCTCAATTGTTTATATATCATCTGTGTCTGCTTTTGAACAGAGTTGAGTAGTTGCGACAGAGACTTTATGTCCTACAAAGTCTAAAATACTTATTATCTACCCCTGTACAGAGAAAATCTGTCAGTGACACAAGGGTCACTGGGCTTGGGGGTCTAAAAACTTGGGTTCAGTTCTAGTGTACCTATATCCCTATCTGGTGACCTAGGGCAAAGCTTTAGCTTCTCCAGTTTCTTTCTCTGTAAATCAAGTAGCAATGCCCATCTTACCGAGGTGTGAATATTGGATAGATAATATATTTATTGTACTCCTCTAAGGTATTTTTAGTTATTATTTTAGATATTACAACATACAACCTTATAATAATCTTCCTTGAGTTAATATTATACCACTTTACAAACAAGGTAAAAATTGAACCATTCTTGCAACAGTTTCCCTTCCTTGTCCTTTGAGGTATGGTCATATACTTTTTCTACATGTTTTATAAATCCCATATAAATGCATATTATTTTTGCTTCAGACAGTTAAGTCTTCAAAGAAATTTTAAAAAGAAAAAATACTTTTATATTTACCCCAATAGTTACCATTTCTGGAGTTTTTTCTCCTTCTTGTAGTTCTGGGCTTCAATCTGAGATAAATTCCCGTTAGCTTAAAGCATTTTCTTTAGTGTTTCTGATAGTGGTTCTGCTGGCAGTAAGTTCTCATAGCTGTGGTTTGAGAAACCTTTCTTTCCCTATTCCATACTGGATATAGCCTTCTTGCATGGTACTTTTTTTTCCCAACATTTTAGATGTCATTCCATTGACTCCTGGATTTCATTGTTTCAGATGAAAATTAACCATCATTTTTTTTGTTGTTTGTATTAAAGATAATGTTTTCTTTCTTTTGGCTACTTAGAAGATTTTCTCTTTTAACTCTAAAGATTTTATCTATAGTTTGACTAGGATATGCCTAGTTGTAGTTTTTTTCTTTGTATTTATCTTGCTTGGGGTTTTTAAGATTTAGGAATTTGTGGGTTGGTATCTTTCATCAATTTTGGAAAATTGTCAGCCATTAAATCTTCAATTATTTCTCCCCCAATTTCACCTCTCTTCTCTTTCTGGTATATCACTTAAATTTACATTTGATCATTTGATATTGTCTCACAGTCCTCTGACAGTCTACTCTGTACTTTTTTTTAATTTTAAAAAGAAATACAGTTGTGAAAAATTATTAATAGAGATCCTTTGAACCTTTTATCTAGTTTCCCCCAGTGATAACATCTTGCAGAACTACAGTATATCACAACCAGGATACTGTCCTTGATAAAATCCATCAATCTTATTTAGATGTTCTTAGTTCTACTTGTATTGATTGTGTGTGTGTGTGTGCACGTGCACACATGCATTTAGTCTTTGCAATTCAATCACAGATGTATGTTCATGTATGCACCATCACAGTCCAGATTCAGAACAATTTCATCGCTACAACGTTTCCTCAAGTTACCTTTTTATAGCCACCCCCATCTTCCTACTACACCCCTACTTCATCACTAACGTCTCTGGCAACCACTAATCTGTTCTTCATCTCTATAATTTGGATATTCAAGGATGTTGCATAATTGGTATTATATAGTATGTGGCCTTTTAGATTGCCTTTTTATACTCAGCAGAATTCCCTTGAGATTCATCCAAGTTGTTGCATTATTAATAGTTCATTTTTTTATCATTGAGTTGAATTCTATGGTATGAATATATCATTGTTTAACCATTCACCCATCAAAGGACATCTTGGTTATTTCCAGTTTTGGCTATTGTCTGTAAAGCTGCTATGAACATTCATGTACAGGTGTTTGTGTAAATATAACTTCTCATTTCTCTGGGTAAATGTCTGCTGTGGTTTGAATGTCTCTTCTAAAACTCTTACTGAAAATTAATCCCCAATGGCAGTATTGAGAAGTGGGACCTTTAAGAGGTGATTGGTAGGCTGGGCGCGGGGGCTCACGCCTGTAATCCCAGCACAAGACTGGTGGATCACCTGAAGTCAGGAATTCAAGACCAGCCTGGCCAAAAGGGCGAAACCCCATCTCTACTAAAAATACAAAAATACAAAAATTAGCCGGGCATGTTGGCACATGCCTGTAATCTCAGCTACTCAGGAGGCTGAGGCAGGAGAATTGCATGAACCCAGGAAGCAGAAGTTGCAGTGAGCTTAGATCGCACCACTGCACTCAAGCCTGGGCGACAGGCTTTTTTTGGAGACTCCATCTCAAAAAAAAAAAAAAAAAAAGGTGATTGAATTACACTATTAATTGATTAGTGGATTGATGAGTTATCATGGGAAGGGAATTGGTGACCTTATAAAAAGAAGAAAAGAGACAAGATGGCAAGTTTGCCATGCTAAGCCCCTCACCACGTGATGCCCTGCGCCCCCCTCAGGACACCAGAGTTCCCACCAGCAAGAAGGCTCTCACCAGATGCAGCCTCTTGACCTTGGACTTCTCAGGCTACATAACTGTAAAAAATAAATTCCCTTTCCTAATACATTACCCAGTGTCAGGTGTTCTGTTACAAGCAATAGAAAATGGATTAAAACACTGCCCAAGAATGCAATTCCTAGATCACAGGATAATTGTATATTTACTGGCATGTGTTTTGGGTTCTCTAATTCTTTCTTCTTCTGTGTGGACTCTATCATTAAATTAAGGTTTTATTTCTCTGTCAAATACTTCATATTTTCCTATATTTGCCTATCTTTTTACATAAATTCTTTAACATATTTAAATAGTTATCTTAAACGTTTGTTTGCTAATCCTAGCATCTGGGTTATCTGTGAGTCTGCTTCTGTTGATCATTTCTTTTTGTCTGATGAAGGATCACATTGTCTTTCACATGTCATCATTTTTTCAGTGTATGCCAGAGACAGATATAAAAGCACAGGAGAGAGTGAGGTGTATAATATTCCCCCCGGAAAGAACTATTATCTTTCAGGAAGCTAGAGAGAGGGGCCCACCTGCTCAAGAGCTGCATTTTGTGAACACTGAGATGCAGCCTTGGTAATTTCGGTTCACTTAGTTTCAACTCTTGAGTGTGGTATCAGGCCACCCCCTCCAGCAGAGGTGGTCTCTGAACAGGTGCTAAGAGGATTGGCAACACTGAATGGCATCCCCTAGAAGTCTGCTGGGTTTCTGCAGGACACTCTTCTTTACCAAGCCAACCACCATTATCTTACGAGGCTTCCTGGAGGGAACCTCCAGATTATGTGAGGGGTCTCCTTCTTCATGCTTTTGCTACATTGCTTTGGGATGGTTTGGATTATCTCCTGCTCCCTCCATCCCCCCACACCATGTATGCTTCTTGATAACAGGGACTGTGCCTCATCCATCTATGTTTCCCATTGATGCATAGTGGTTATGAGTTGGGTCAAAAGCGAACACAATAAATGTTTGTTGAATGAACAAATCTCTGGAGGAAGAATATGTTAACAGAGTGGTGGCGGGTCACCATAGCACTTAGAACAGGGTTTTGCACTGGGCCTGTAGTTGATCCCAGAGTAGAGAAGGCCCTACTAGTATGTCCAGCCCATCTGATGGTTGTGGCTCTATTAAGCAGTTATGAAAAGGAGACAGCAAAGTGATTGAAGGCATGGGAACCAACATTAACCTTTCTCTTCAAGTTTTGAGGATGGTTGTTATGGGGGGAGAAGCATATTTGGAGCAATTTATGCATATCTGGATGGAACTGTGGAGCTCCCTTGAGGATGAAAAGAAGCTGTAGACATTGGCTTCCCATCATAGAGGCCTGGATAAAGGTGGAGGTGACCCAGAGACAGCCTTCCTCACTGGCCAGTGGCACACTGACACCTACCCAGTGTCACTTTGTAAATTTGTTTCCAACATAAAATCTGTATGCATGCCAGAGTCATAAGCTATATGTGATGAAAATGAGGGTGGATGAGCAACCCATTCTGCAGGAAAAAAAGATAGTCCTCATGTCTGAATAATGGATCCTGGGGAGTGGTTTTGACTTCTCCTGGCATGGGAGACAGAAGCAGACACAGCAAGATGATGCCCATGTGAAATGGTGAGATATTGGCTTCTATGTGGGGGCAAATGATGAGGACTAAGGGGACAGATGGAAATCTCTGGCTTCAGAGGATGATGAGAGTCAGTCAACTGAAAATTAGGAGGTAGGGTGGTCCCAGCAGAGGGGGTGGCATATATGCAAATGCTAAGTGGCAGGAAAGTTCTAAGTGTCTTTGAGGAAGTGAAAGGCAAATGTGACCTGGGCACAGCAAATGAAGGCAGGGGACCATGAAGAGAAGGACTGGAGCCAGCTTCGCCACATTAAGGATTCTGGATTTATTCAAAGGTGATGATCCATTTGCAGGTTCAAAATACTGACTGCAGTGAACATGGGTTGAATAAACAGTGAGAAAGTGAATGAATGACTATTATCAAGTAAAGAGATGAGAGGCACACAAGCATAAAAATGGAGACCCAAGTAATTCCATTTACTGAAGAAGGAACAGTGAGGCCTTATTGAAGGGCAGAGGTGCTGAGAATTTCTCTCCTGGACTGCACCATGGAAATTCAGATGTTTCTAGCTGTAGGGGAAGCCTTCACTTTCCCAGGTGTGGGTCTGTTCCTTAATATAGTGTAAAGGTAGAGGAAAAACTTCCTCTCCTCACCGAACTGACAGAAGGCAGATTAACAGAAGAGAAGGGTGTGCAAAATCTGTTAACGCTCGTACGAACATGGGAGCTGTGCACAAAGTATAAGACTTGAAGAGAGGCCAGGTGGTTGAGGGTTTAATACTCTCTTCATAGGGAGAGACGTATGGACACAGGAGGCAGACATTATTTTGTAAATGATTCTTTAGATGACCATTACACCACCTTCTTCTGCTCCACACCCCTCCTTCCTCTCTCCTTCTCTATTCAAAACACCCAGAATCCCTGGTGAGGGCCAACAAGTGTCACATCCCCTGACAAACAGGAGGAGGAACTGTTGACCACACCCCAGTGCCCTTTACATTTTTCAGTGTGAAGTCACATGTAGTCTGCACTTGACCGTGGGAATCATTGGCTCATGGAGACACCAGTAATGGGGACACTCAGTTACTTGAGTGGACATGGATTAAGTAAGACAGCCCCAAACATAAGCTGGGCCTCTGTGTCAGTATCCTCCAGCAGGCCACACAAAGGTATGGGGCACAATGCACACTTCTCAGGAGAGGACAAGGCGTCCCGAATCATGGACAACCATCGGGATGAAACTATGCATAACGCCGCCCTTGCCCTCCAGGTACGGGGGCTTTTTGCTGCTGTCTCCCATAAATTACTGGAAGCTCCAGGTATGTTCGTTCAAGTTCTCTGAGAAGCAGATACCAAGATGGGTAAGACATGCAAGAGATGTATTGGAGAAAATGCCTGTGCAGGAGAACAGAGAGCAAGATGGAGGCATTGGGAGAACCATCAGATTTTGGTGCAGTCTGACCCCTGTGAAGGAGAGAAGTAAAGGAGGTCTTAGACAGCTGTTTAGGGGAATCCTTGGGTCAGAGTCACCTGTCAGTGGAGCCCCACATCTCTCAGGAATAGGCCTGCCCGAGTATCCCTGCCTTGCTCAGCCATAGGCTGGTAGCAGCCTGTGGGAGGCAGAGCCTTGGCACAGATGGGGTGGCAGGTCCTAAGCACAGTGTCTGGGGTCTCTGGCAATCACACTCCCACAGTGGAAGGTTGAAGGGCCTGCCAGTCCTCTCCACAGCCTGCCACCAGCTCGGCCCCTAGCCAGTCCCAGCAAAGTCAGTTCCAAAGGTGGTGGGACTGTGGGAGGGAAACAGCCATCCCCACACAAGCCTCCCTGCACACCTCGAGGGAAGGTCACCCAGGACAGCCAGTCCACAGCAGAGGGAGGATCCGTGAGGCACTTTCACGTCAATAGAGGAAATCAAACCATGAAATCATTTCCAACACAAAAGCCCATTTATTTTAACAAGAGAAAATATTAGTGGCTCCAAACAGCCCTCAGACATGATGGGTACGCTGTGGACGTCTGTGATGCCGTGTGGTCCGTTCACAGTTCCTGGAAGGCACAGAGCGCACCTTTTCCATGTTTTGGGTTTTGTTTTTTTTTAATGGACTTAGAGGGTTGTGAGCATTTTGCAAAAGAATCAAACACCATGCCAGTTGCCAGTCTGTGCCAGCACCTTTGACTCCCAGTCTGGCCCTGCTCCGTGGCAGGATTTAGATTTAAAATCCATTTTTCTAAGAAGACAGGATGGTGAACATGTAAGTCTGATATTCAATCTCCAGGCCTGGTGACTTGCTCTTCCGAGACCCCAAAGCCCAGGAGAGACGCTGCACTCGGTTCTCTCCATGTTCCGTCTGAACATCACCTGCTTCAGTTCCCCAGTAGACTGGTTGTGCCGATTGACCTGCTATATCACACAGCTGTGGCCTCGGGGCTATGTTTTTATCTCCTGAGTGGTTAAGGTTTAAAGATGGGGAGCAGAGTGGGCGGGAAAGGGCGGGAGGACGTCAGCAGATGTGAAATCAGGCAGACAAAAATAAACAGGGTACTCTTCCTTCCTGTCTGTAGGGCTCACCATCTCGGAGAGGTGGGTCACTTCTCCTCCCCGGGAGCAGCTGGGGAACTGCTTCACAGCCACATCCTCAGTTCACAGTTTCTCTAGCAGCTTCTAGGGTTTTCCCGAGCCTGCCCTCAAGCTGCGACCATGTGGATTAATGAAAATGTCACAGGGGCTTTTTCTTTTTGATGCTGCCTTATACATGTAGCTCAAATGTTCCCAAGTCCTCTGGCCTTCTGGAGTCACCCATTTTTTTTAACTTTTATTTTAGATTTAGGGGTACATGTGAAGGTTTGTTACATAGGTAAACATGTGTCACAAGGGTCTGTTGTACAGATTGTTTCATCATCCAGCTATTAAGCCCAGTACCCAATATTTTTTCTGCTCCTCTCCCTCCTTTCACCCTCCACCCTCAAGTAGGCCCCAGTGTCTGTTGTTCTCCTCTTTGTGTCCGTAAGTTTTTTTTTTTTTTTTTTTTGAGACAGAGTCTTGCTCTGTCACCCAGGCTGGAGTGCAGTGGTGAGATCTCGGCTCACTGCAAGCTCCACCTCCCGGATTCACGCCATTCTCCTGCCTCAGCCTCCCGAGTAGCTGGGACTACAGGCACCTGCCATATACCTGGCTAATTTTTTTGTATTTTTAGTAGGGACGGGGTTTCACCATGTTAGCCAGGATGGTCTCGATCTCCTGATCTCATGATCTGCCCGCCTCGGCCTCCAAAAGTGCTGGGATTACAGGCGTGAGCCACTGCGCCCGGCCTTCATCACCCAGCTATTAAGCCCAATACCCAATAGTTAATTTTGCTGCTCCTCTCCCTCCCCCCACCCTTCATCCTCAAGTAGACCCCAGTGTCTGTCATTCCTTTATTTGCATCCATAAGAGCTTATCATTTAGGTCCCATGTGTAAGTGAGAACATGCAGTATTTGGTTTTGTGTTCCTACATTAGTTTGCTGAGGATAATAGCCGCCAGCTCCAATCTACTTATTTTATTACTCAAATAAAACAGATCCAAGCACTAATCTCATGAAACTAGGAGAAGTTGTGCCCTCTCACCACTGAAACTAGCCCATTCAAGGTCACCAATGACCTTCATGTTGCAAAGCCAATGATACTTTCAACCCTCATCTTAATTCTACAGACACATTCTTCTTTCTCTTCTCCTGCCTCCTGGCCATGCTGTCTCAGCCTCATTTTCTGGCTCTTTCCTCTCTTTGAACTCCTGGGGGCTTGGTCCTGGACCCTCTATTCTTCTCATTCTTCTCTATACCCTCTGCCCAGATGAGCTTACTCAGGCCCATGGCATCAAACACCAATGGCACCAAATTTCACATCCACTGATGAAAATGCCTTTGTAAAAATGACATTGAGAAAAATCTGGCATAGGAAAATTACAAAAGTGAAAGAAATCTGACCTAACTCTATCTTGCTTCAAACCTTCACACTACCCTTGTTCATGCCAGGGCATAGGCCAAACTAACTTTGGGAGGAATTTAGTTTATAGTTTAACTCTGTTATTATTTTTTAGAGAAAAGGTCTTGCTCTGTTACCCAGGCTGGGGTGCAGTGGCACAATCATATAGTTCACTGCAGCCCTGAACTCCAGGGCTCAAGTGATCCTCCCACCTCAGCCTGCCAAGTAGCTGGAACTACAGGCATACACCACCACTTCTGACTAATTTTTTCTTTCTTTCTTTTTTTTGAGACAGAGTCTCGCTGTGTCTCCCAGGCTGGAGTGTAGTGGTGCAATCTTGCCTCATTGCAACCTCCGCCTCCTGGGTTCAAGCAATTCTCCTGCCTCAGCCTCCCAAGTAGCTGGGATTACAGGCATGCACAACCACGCCTGGCTAATTTTTGTATTTTTAGTAGAGATGGGGTTTTACCATGTTGGCCAGGCTGATCTCAAACTCCTGACCTCAGGTAATCCACTCACCTCGGCCTCCCAAAGTCCTGGGGTTATAGGTGTGAGCCACTGTGCCCGGCCTTTTTTTTTTTTTTTTTTTTTTGAGACAGAGTCTCGCTCTGTCACCCAGGCTGGAGTGCAGTGGTGCAATCTCAGCTCACTGCAACCTCTGTGTCCCGGGTTCAAGAGATTCTCATGCCTCAGCCTCCCAAGTAGCTGGGATTACAGGTGCATGCCACCACGCCTGGCTAATTTTGTATTTTTAGTAGAGACGGGGTTTCACCATGTTGGCCAGAGTAGTCTTGAATTCCTGACCTCAAGTGATCCGTCCACCTCAGCCTGCCAAAGTGCTGGGATTACAGGTGTGAGCCACCATGCCTGGCTCACTCCTGAGTAATTTTTTTTTTTTTTTTTTTTTTTTAATTTTGTAGAGACAAGATCTCATTATGCTCCTCAGGCTGGTCTCAAACCCCTGGCTTCAAGTGATCCTTCTGCCTCAACCTCCCAAAGTGTCAAGATATACAGGTGTGAGCCACCGTAGCCAGTGTATAGTTTAACTTTGAAAGAAAAATGTTAACAGCCCTCCCCGAAGCAAACTCCCTCCTTGCTTGGGGACCAGACTACCTTTGTAAAAGTAACAAATTGGAGGCCAGGTGAGGTGGCTCACGCCTCTAATCTCAGCACTTTGGGAGGCCGAGGTGGGTGGATCACGAGGTCAGGAGATCAAGACCATCCTGGCTGACACAGTGAAACCCCGTCTCTACTAAAAATACAAAAAATTAGCTGGGCGTGGTGGCAGGTGCTTGTAATCCCGCTACTCAGGAGGCTGAGGCAGGAGAATTGCTTGAACCCAGAGGCAGAGATTGCAGTGAGCTGAGATCATGCCATTGCACTCCAGCCTGGGTGATAGAGCGAGACTCCATCTCAAAAACAAACAAACAAACAAAACAAATTGGCCACATTAAGGGAGGAGACCACCCCTCATATTGTCTTATGCCCAATTTCTGCCTCCAAAGAAAGAAGTAAAAACTAAAAGGCAGAAATGAAATCCACAAGCAGACAGCCCGGCACCACATCCTAGGCCTGGTAGTTAAAGATTGACCCCTGACCTAATCGGTTATGTTATCTACAGATTACAGACATTGTATGGAAAAGCACTGTGAAAATCCCTGTCCTGTTCTGTTCCATCCTAATTACTGGTTTATGCAGCCCCCAGTCGTGTACCCCCTGCCTGCTCAATCAATCACAACCCTCTCACACAGACCCCCTTAGAGTTGTAAGCCCTTAAGAGAGACAGGAATTGCTCATTCGGGGAGCTCAGTTGTTGTAGACATGAGTCTTGCTGAAGCTCCCGGCCGATTAAAGCCCTTCCTTCTTTAACTCCATGTCTGAGGGGTTTTGTCTGTGGCTTGTCTTGCTACAACATGATTAGAAAGTATGGCCCAGGAGTCATGCAGCCAGAGGCCACAAGATCACTAACCTCCCCAATTGCTCCTGTAGATAATATTACTCTTATAAAACCTAAGATTGATATTTGAGGTATTTTTCAGATCCTATGTTCTGATGGACCAGCTGACACCACCCAGACAGGTAATCTGGCTCAACTAGTTCTGCAATCCCACTCAGGAATAGAAGACAGCAAGAAGAGCCCATTTCAACCCACTATGATTTCATCCTGACCCAACCAATCAGCATTCCTCATTCCACAGCCCCCTGCCCACCAAACTATCTTTAAAAAGCCCTAGCCTCTGAATTTTCAGGGAGGCTGATTTGAGTAATAATACAACTCTGGCTTCCCATTTAGCCGGCTCTATGTGTATTAAACTCTTTATCTATTGCAATCTCTGTCTTGATTAATCAGTCCTACCTGGGCAGCAGGCAAGAAGAACATTTGGGGAGGTTACACTGACCTTCAGACCACTCAATGGGCTTCTTCACTTCTCCACTTTTTATTTTCTCTCCAACATGTTTCTCCCCAAATCTGTCCCATTTCAGTAAATGGCCATCTCTCACTCAACTCTCCCAGATGCTCAAACCAGAAACTTAGGAATTCTCCCCTTTTCTAGATCATTTCCTATAGCTCTACCCACAATCTTAGTCTGCTCCACCACCCAGAGCTCTCTTGGGTTCGTGAGTCCCTCCACTGCTTTCTGGTTCCAGTGTCACCTCCCTGACATCAACCCCTCTCACCTCACCTGTGCTACAACTGCCTTTCTGAACACCTCGGGTGTGGTATAATAGCAAATACGTATTTCACCTTTGCCCCAGATTTCTGGCACACAGCTCCCAGAGCTCCAAAACCCTGTGGAATTTCCTGTGATCCTGTTAGAGTAGATAGTTAGCCAGATATGAGCAGGACAGAAGAGGGCTCCCTGGCAACAGGAATGTCAGGCAATCATCAGGTGATGGTCAGGACGTCGTTAAACTCTCTCTCTGAAATAATTGGTCACAGCCGGCACCAGGGAAAGGCCGTCTCCCGGTAGATAGAAAACATCTGAAGCTGGTGATCAGCAGCTTCCCAATAAGATCTCAGGAACTGGGCAAGTAGGCGCAAGCATGTGCACTAAGAGGCAAAATGGCAGAGTTTAACTGGTATATGACCTTCCTCTATGCACACTCGACTGGTAAGGGAAAAATGAGCATGTACACAACTTCAGTAAACACATTGCGCATGTGGCCCCTCCCAAGTGCCGGCAGGCCACTGCACTTTCGGGTAGCCCACCCCGAGGGAAGAGTTGGGGGAGAAGTAATGCAACCCTGGAAGCACGCCAACCTATAAGACCCCAAGTCAAAGGTCAAACCACATATTTGACTCTCTCAAGTTGCCTGCTTGGCCCTCTTCCAAGTATACTGTACTTCCTTTCACTCCTACTCTAAAACTTTTTAATAAACTTTCACTCTTACTCTAAAACTTGCCTCAGTCTCCCACTCTGCCTTATGCCCCTCCATCAAATTCTTTCTTCTGAGGAGGCAAGAATTGAGGTTGCTGCTGATCTCTATGGATTCCCAGCTGCTAATAATAGGACTGTGTTTTGTTATTTATAACAAGCCCCTTTTACCTGTACTTGAGTTTATGCTAATGAGATGACTCCTGCAAGGAAGCGGGTGCCTAGATAGCTTCAGATTGGGGGCTGGTGCCAGAAAGACAGGAGTGATTAAAGTGTTGGAACTGTCACCCCAGCCCCTGACCTCCATGGAAGAGGTTCTGAATATTGAGTTCAATGACCAATGGTCAAGAATTTGATCAATCATGCCTGCAATAATGAAACCTCCATAAAAAGCCCTAAAGACTGGGATTCACAGAGCTTCTAGGTTGGTGACCATGTCCATATGCTGGAAGGGCAGTGCGCCTGGAGAGGGCATGGAAGCTCTACGCTGCCCACCCCCACACCTTGTGATATGGTTTGGCTATGTCCCCACCCAAATCTCATCTTGAATTGTAGTTCCTGTAATTCCCACATGTTGTGGGAGGGACCTGGTGGGAGATAACTGAATCATAGGGCAGCTTCCCCCATACTGTTCTCATGGTAGTGAATAAGTCTCAGAAGATCTGATGGTTTTATAAAGGGAAACCCCTTTTGCTTGGCTCTCATTCTGTCTTCTCTGCCACCATGTAAGACGTGCCTTTCACTTTCACGCGTGATTGCGAGGCCTCCACAGCCATGTGGAACTGTGAATTCATTAAATCTCTTCTTCTTTATAAATTACCCAGTCTTGGGTATGTCTTTATCAGCAGCATGAAAACAGACTAATACACCTTGCCCTGTGCATTTCTTCCATCTGGCTGTTCCTGGTTGGATCCTTTATAATAAACTGGTCAATGTAAGTAAAGCGTTTGCCTCCGTTCTGTGAGTCATTCTAGCCAAGTATTGAACCTGAGGAGGGGGTCATGGGAACGCTCAAATTGGTAGCCAAGTTGGACAGAGGTACAGGTAGACTGGGACCTGGGACTTTTTGGCTGAGTCGGAAGTGGGGCAATCGTGTGGGACTGAGCCCTTAGCCCAGCATCTGTGCTAACTCCAGATAGTGTCAGAAGTGAATTGAATTGTTTGGAGAGTGAGAACTAAAAAGAAAACCCTAAACCCCCTGCCTAACTGAATGGACCTTCTCTTGGCCAGGGGGACTCCAGGGAAACCTTAAAAACTGAGTTCTCAGCCATGACAGGACAGGAGGTCAAACTCGCCTCAGTATACTCCCTCCCTTTCACACTTTAGACACAACTGACCAGCATTAATGTGAAAACAGAGGTCCTAAGACTAACAGAACAGACTCTTTGTGGCAATAAGATACCAAATTACAAACAAGACCTAAGGGTGCTCCAGGCAAGGGTGAGATCACACACCCTACACTTAAAGAATAAACTATGTTCCAACTGCCACAAGGTTTTCCTTTTTTTCTAGCCCCTAAACAAGCACTGGCCTTGAGATAAGCAACACTGAAACAATTGCAGTTCATCCCACAGACTCTGGCTGGCTGATTCCCCATTCTACAAGCCATACTACAGCCTTGATAGGACAGGAGACTGATTTCTATACATTTTTCCTGATAAGAGACCACTGACCATGGACTAGTTCTGACCGGGTTTGACAGAGGCTGCACACTGTGGTGACTTCATGTCTCTTCCTCACCTTCTGACATACAGGGCTTAATTGTAATGCATTTAAATGTGAAGTCTCCACCCCAAAGTGAACCTAGGTTATATGTTACAGGCATGTTTGTTCAACACGCATGCATCAGAACCCCCTGCGTGCATATTCATAGCCCCTCCTATAACCTTTTGAATGTGTGTACTTGGCCAACCATTTGGCATAAACCCCTGTTCCAACCCATTCTCCTTCAAAGTGCCCGCCTTTTGGGATCTACCGGCGGCTTTGCTTCCTAGCCCGGGAATGGCCAGCCTGCAGGCTGTAACCCTCTGTCAGAAATAAAGTCTCCTCTCCAAATGTATAGATTTCGTGATTTTTCAGTTGACAACACAGATGGTGTCAGAGAATTTGAGAATTGCTTGGTGTGGAGAAACCACAAATTTGGTGTCAGAAAAAAGACATCATGGCCAGGCGCAGTGGCTTACGCCTGTAATCCCAACACTTTGGGAGGCTGAGGCTGGCAGATTGCTTGAGGCCAGGAGTTCGAGACCAGCTTGGCCAACATAGAAAAACACCATCTCTACTAAAAATATAAAAAATTAGCCAGGTGTGACAGCACATGCCTGTAATCTCAGCTACTTGGGAGGCTGAGGCATGAGAATCACTTGAGCCTGGGAGGTGGAGGTTGCAGTGAGCCGAGATCGCAGCACTGCACTCCAACCTGGGTGACAGAGTGAGACCCTGTCTCCAAAAAACAAGCAAAAAGGTATAACACCCATCTTCTCCCATTGGCAGCCAACCCTGTCCCTAAGTCCATTCTTAACACGGCAGCTGTGGTCGTCTTTTCAGAGCTTAGTGCAGGTTATGTCACACTTTCTTACCAATCCCCACGAGCAAACCCAGTAATGGGCTGTGAGACCCCAACTCCCCCAGCCCCTACCCAGCTCAGCATCCCCCAAACCAGTGCCCTTCCCACTCCAGCCACTCAGACCCTGCTTGCCCACATTCCTCTGCAGGAGTGCCCCTCCCCACCTGAGACGATGGTATTTCTCAACCTTCAGATCTCCTTCAAATGATACCCCCTTAACAGGCTCCCTGAAAATTCTCGTGACTATTTTTGCAGACCTGTTAGCTCCCCCTTTTCTCAGTCTCCTCCTTCTAGACCACAAGAGTGTGTCTGTGGTGGGGGAAGGCTGCTTATAACCAAGAATGTGATTGTTTTCCTAGGCTAAAGTGCATCTGCTCATGGGCCGCCCTATTAGCAACATAAAGAATTGGCTGAGCAGTTAAAGGACACTTGTTCTCTGGCATTGATACAATTCTCTGATCAAATTCTAGAACATGTGCTTCTCTCCCTCAAAAACATGTGCTTCTCTCCCTCAAAAACATGTGCTTCTCTCCCTCAAAACGATTTCTGTGAGCTGAGAGGGGCAATGGAAGATCCTGTTCTCCCCCTTCTAGAGAAAATTTTGGGAGTCATGGCATTCCCCCTCCCTGGCTGTGGTGAATACTTAAGTGTTTGGAATACCTGCTTTAATATAGGGCAACCCACACCCTGGCAATGGTGCTGAGCTGGGAGTCATCGCCTGGCTCAAGCTGGGCCAGAGTTTCTCCCCAGAAATTTGGATTTGGGACAGAAAAAGGAGAGTCAATCATCCTTTGAGAGCCCAGACTCTAACAGGGGATAGGAGTTCAAGATGGTCACCACAGCCAGGGAAGCCAGCAGCACATCTGTGATGAGCAGAGGAGAAAGTGGCGGGGATTGGGGGACACTCCAACTGAGCACCTTCCTTCACACACCTGTGCCAGCTGCTCTTCTGGCCTGTGCACCGTGACATGTGCCCATAACTTGTCAACAGCTTCCATTTTCCTTAAGCTAGGTTGACAGGGGCTCCTGTCATTTGCAAGCAAAAGAATAATAAATAATATAGAAGGGAAGTGTTTAAAGACTCAGCCTGTTGATAGTTAAATAGTGGGAGCTAACTTTTTTTTTTTTTTTTTTTTTTGAGACAGAGTCTCGCTCTGTTCCCTAGGCTGGAGTGCAGTGACACGATCTCGGCTCACTGCAACCTCTGCCTCCCGGGTTCAAGTGAGTTTTGTGGCTCAGCCTCCCAAGCAGGGACTACGGGTGTGTGCCACTAGGCTTGGCTCAATTTTTTAGTATTTCTAGTAGAGATGGGTTTTTACCATATTGGCCAGGCTGGTCTCGAACTGCTGGCCTCAAGTCATCCACCTGCCTCAGCCTCCCAAAGTGCTGGGATTACAGGTGTGACCACTGCTCCTGGCCAGGAGCTACCTCTTTATAGAAAAAAAAAAAAAATCCCCTCTAGTCTGACCTGTTTGGAAGCAGACAGATTTGAGTGTGAATTCAAGCTCAGATCCAGCGTGACCCTGGGCATGCTGCTCACTCCCGGGTGTAGGCCAAGCTGATTATAGGAGGAGTTTTGTTTATAGTTTAACTCTGAAGCAAGGATGATAATTGTCCCTCCCTAAAACTGACACCCCTCCTTGTTTGGGGGCTGCAATCACCTTTGTAAGACGAGTGAAAGGCCACAAAATTAGGATTCTGGGAAGGGCCTGAATTCTGCTAAAATGTAGGCATGGTTTCCATAATCCTTTACTGCTCAGAAGCCATGTGGCCAGAGGTTACATGATTTTTATTTTGTTTATTTATTTATTTATTTAATTAATTTATTTTTTGAGGCAGAGTCTCACTCTGTCACCCATGCTGGGGTGCAGCTCACCGCAGCCTTGACCTCCCAAGCTCAAGCAATTCTCCCACCTTGGTCTCCTGAGTAGCTGGGACCATAGCTGTGCATCACCACATCCACCTAATTTAAAAAAATTTTTGTTGGCTGGCCACAGTGGCTCACGCCTGTAATCCCAGCACTTTGGGAGGCTGAGGCAGGTGGATCATCTGAGCTCAGGAGTTCGAGACCAGCTTGGCCAACATGGTGAAACCCCATCTCTACTAAGAATACAAAAATTAGCCGGGTATAGTGGCAGGCACCTGTAATCCCAGTTACTTTGGAGGCCGAGGCAGGAGAATTGCTTGAACCCGGGAGGCGGAGGTTGCAGTGAGCCAAGATTACACTATTGCACTCCAGCCTGGGTGACAACAGTGAAATTCTGTCTCAAAAAAAAAAAAAGAGAGAGAGAGAGAGAGAGATGGGGTCTTCCAATGTTGCCCTCCCACTTGGGATTATAATCATGAGCCACCACTCCTAGCAAGACTTTTGACTTTTCCAAATGCTCCTATAGATAACACCACTATTGTAGAACCTAAGGTTGGTCTTTTGAGATGTTTTTCAGACCTTTGCATTGTGGCAACCAACTGACCCTACACAGACTCATGACTTAGCTAGTCCTGTGGCCCGCCCCCACCCAGAGGTGGACTAAGCCCACGATGGCCATTTTCCACACCCCTATGATTGCATCCCCAACCAATCAGCAGCACCCATTTCCCAGACCACTGCCCATCAAACTATCCTTCAAAAATCCTAACCTCCAAGCCTTCAGGGACACTGATTTGAGTGATAACTCCAGTCCTCTTGTGTGACTGACCTCACATTAATTAAACTCTTTCTTTATTGCAATACCATGGTCTCGGTGAGCTAGTTTCATTTGTGCAACAGGCAAGAAGAACCCACTGGGTGATTACACCACTTAATCTCTCTGAGACTCACTGAGTTCATATGTGAAATGGGGCTAGTAATGCTCACAGTGTTCTGAAGATGAAAGAGATAAAAACATTATAGGGGGTAGGTGTTTCAATGACCAGGATTTTCTTGTCCTCTGACCAAAGCTCACTATTCCCAGCATTCAGGTGTTTTTGTCAATAGTATCAAAAGTCTTAAAGTTGAGGCACATATCTGCAGACTCAACATTGTTCCTGCAGGATTTTCTCAAGGGATAAAGTAACAGCATATTGTGCTAAGACTTACAAACATCACCGTTGATTGTAACCAAAAATTGGAAACCAACCAACAGTAGGGACTAATTTCACAAATCATAGTGTACCACTCCCATAAACCATGTATAAGGGTCAAGGGAAAAGTTCCCCTTCTCCTCTGAAGGGTCACTGAAAAATCAACTGACAAAAGGCAGATTAATAGGAGAATATACAAAATGTATTTTAACATGTATAACTAGGGGGCACCACAGGAGGATGATTACCCAGTAACCCAATGGGATACAGAAGCTTATATACCCTTATTCATAGGGGATGGGGTAGATGGGGAATGCAGTCAATTTCCCACGTGGGGAAATGCAAATGATGATTAGGGAGAATGAGTGGACAGAAATTAGCTTATAAATGATTCTCTTCAGAATCTGAATGAGCCGACAGGCAGGCATTATCTTGTGAAAAAGCTCATACATGTGTGGTTGCATTCCTCAGTCTTATTTTCTGGGATAGATAATGAAATTTCAGGGAGGGGAGGAAGGGAATTTGTGATACCAATAACAATGTGTAGTCAATCAATAGCTTATGTTATCTTAATATAAATTCTTGATAAACATCTTAGGAATGGCCTCTTCTTTTTTCCTTAAAAACCTAACTGTAACTGCTGGTAATTAGAGTGTATATTCAGGGCAACTTGAATCTATGCTTCTAGCTGGCCATCCTCAAACCATGAGTCAAATAAACTATATAACTAGTATATATAACTATATATATATAACTATAACTATAATTATTATAATTCCACCATCAGCAAGCTTTATTTCAGGATTCTGCTATCACTCACAGTACTACTATGAAAATTCCATACCTGTCTCTGAAGGCATGAGTTTCCCTGGGGATAGCTGCAGGAGTGGAAGAGCTGGGTGAGGTCCATGTGCATGCTCTACAAGATGACTATTTCCAAAGTATTCTGCGAGGGAGGACAGCCTTCCTTTTTCCACATCCTCTGCAACACTTGGTGTCACCTGGCTTTGTAGTCAGTGCTTCTTTGGTAGGGTTTACAGTGGCAACCTCCTCTCTCTACATGCCAGTCCCAAAGGTGGGATCAGGTGTTTAGCTCCCTATGAGTCAGCTCCGGAGGCCGCCTTCTGGGAGTTGTTTGAGGGCCAAGGGGAACAACAGAGTCTTTGGTGCTGGAAGGAGTTGGGTCTGCCTTCCAGCTCCCCCACCAATAGGCTGTGCTACCTTAGGTAAGTGCCATGAGCTCACTGAGCTTCCGTTTCTGCAAAATGAGGATGGCCCCTAATGTGCAGGGCTGTCAATGATGACTGCCCAACTGAAGATCTTGTAAAGCACCAACCACAGTGCGGTGGCTGTGGTTGTTCTGTTCTATCCTTTGCCTCTCATTCATAATTTTGTCTCCAGGTTCTGGAACTGCCATACTTATGCCCTCTTGATATTGATTCCAGTTGTTCATTGCTAGGGTTTGAATGTGTCCTGCAAAGTTCAGGCAGGATCTTTAAGAGGCAATTAGGTCATGAGGGCTCTGTCCTCATGAATGGATTAATGCCGTCATTGTGAGAGTGGGTTAGTAATTGTGGGATTGGGTTTCTGGTAAAAAGATGAGTTAGGTCCCCTTCCCTGCTCTCTTTCTTGCACGTGCTCTCCTGGCCTCTCACCTTCCACCAGAGGATGATGCAGCAAGAAGGTTTTGCCAGATGCTGGCTCCTTGGCTTTGGGCTTCCTAACCTCCAGAACTGTAAGAGATACATTTCTTTAAAAAATTACCCAGCCTGTGGTATTCTGTTATTGCAACACAAACAGACTAAGACATCCATCTTGGCACATCTAAATGACAGTTGCTTCAAAGGTCTTTGTTTTGTTTCTGATGGATCAAGACAACTGCTCAAAGAACAGATCACTTGGGGAAGAATCTTGTATAGCAAACTCCTCTATGGTTTTGCTGTCAGAGAAGAAAGCCTTGTAGCTCCATCTGATTCAGTGATGTGGTTGATCTGGGGCATATTTAAGTCTAAGTGACAAAGCTGGATTAGCAAATGCTCTGCTAGGCTGGGTCTGTGTGTACATGGCCTTGATAGATATACTGGTTTGATGAAATGCAAATATCTGACAAAGACTATGGGAACACAAGTCTTCTTTGTCATGTTTTATTGCTATCTGGGGGGTCCTGACTCATTTATAAGAGGGAGAGAGGGGAAGGAGAATGAAGGGGACTGAGTATTGGCCCTGAGCCAGTCCAGTCTGAGCTCAGGACTTTACTCACTGGATCTCAAGAAAGAGGTAGGTCTCATTACATCATCCTGAAAACAGAATGGGAGGTTTATTTCAGTGACTTATCAGAAAGAAAAAAAAAAAAATCAGTAGTTCTGCAATGGCTTTGTTTTCTGACCTTCTTATATAAAGGGATTTGGAGTGCTCAATTTTACTTATCATCAGAGAAATCAGATTAAACCACAATGAGATACCTCCTCACACCAACCAGAATGGTAAAATGAAAAGAATGGTAAAATCAAGTGTTGATGAGGATGTGGGAGAGCAAGAACTCTCCTTTGCTGATAGCAACTGTACAACCACTTTAGAGACCTGGTTAGCAGGATCTATTACTAGGATCTACCAGTACGCTATGACCCAGCAATTCCATTCTCATTGATATACCTGATAGAAATGCCTACATTAGTTCACCAACAGCCCTGCCCTATAGAATATTCACAGCAGGACTATTCAAAATGGCCCCCAAATGAGAACTATCCAAATGCCTGTTACAACGGAATAGCTAAAGCATGGTACATCACACAATGGAATATTATACAGCCATAAAAATGCACACACTGCAATGACACACAACAATGTGAATGATTCTCACAAACATAATGTTGAACAAAATAAACTGGACTCAAAATAATATATATATATACAGTAATAATAATATATACTGTGTGAGTCTATTTATATGAAAAACAGAGATAGTCAAAACTTATATATGCTTTTGGAAGTCAGGATAGTAGTTACTATTGGGAAGGTGGTGGTTAGGTTAGGACACAGGGGGCTTCTACAGTGCTGGTCAGGTGCTATTTCTTGATCTGGGTTCAGGTTGCACACAGGTATTCAGTTAATGAAAATCCATCATGCTATACTCTTTCCATATATCATACTTCTATCAAAAGTTAAAAAAAAAATGGCAGGTGGCTATTACCTTTAGCCTGCACCCAATGGAGGTCAATTCATAGGTGGGAAATTCAGGGATTTGAAAACTTAGGTGCAGATAGGACCTCAGACATCACTCAGTACAGAGAGCAGACATTCAGGGATTAAATCCTTACTCCTCTATTTACCAGCTATGTGCCATTAGGCAATCTACTTAAACTCTCTGAACCTCCATTTCTCTATTTGTAAAATGGGATAATGGAATTTATTTAGGAGAGCTGTTATGACGATTAAGGGCAAGAATGCAAACTCTTAGCCAGTGCTTAGCAAATGTCAACTATTATTAGCATTATTATTATCCAGTACAATATGCATGCATTCATTCATTCATTCACTCATTCATTCATTCACAATAATTAATTAAGTACTGTACAGATACCAGGGTGAGCAAGACACACCTGATCCTTACCCTCTCAGAGCTTACAGTCTAGTCTGGGCTCCTCCTGGACCCACAGTAGTGTTGGTAACAGAAGACATGGCCCCCCCATTCAGGCTTGGCAGGCAAACATTCACTGATAGACACACTCTGGAAGCAGTTCCGGGAGCTTCAATAGCCAAGCATTCACTCTGATTGTTTTGTTACGAGAGGTGGTATGGTTTAGAGCCAGGCTGCCTGGGTTCAAGTCCCAGATCCTCTGCTTACTAGCTGTGGAATTTTTTTTTTTTTCTAGCTATGGAATTTTAGGCAAGTTCTTTATCTCCCTTATGCCTATTTCCTCATATGTGTAAAGGAGTAGATAACAGAACCTATCTCGTGGGTTGTTGGGAAGATTTAACAGTGTAGTACATATAGAGGATATAAAATGATGCTGGGTACAGAGTAGATGCTATGATGTGTTAGTGGTCCTTGTTGATCTTGTTATAAATAAGCAAGGGTTCTCACACTGACCACAGCTAGATGACAACCAGCAGAGAGCCAGCAGACCTCCTTGGTGTCTATGAAGAAATTCAAGTCATTCCAGCAGCACTGTGGAGTTCTCAAGAATATGCCTAACTCACGGATGTCTACTCTACAGCTATGCTTGCACAGGTGTGAAATGGTTTATAAGTCATCCCTTGATATGGTAAATGTAGTAGCAAAAGCAAAGAAGCAGCCTAGATGTCTGTGAATAGGAGATTGGTTAAAAAATCCATGACTCACTCCAAGAAAGAAATATTAGCCCTAAGAAAGAACAAGGTGGCTGCATGTGAAATCATGTGAAAAGATTTCCAAGAATATTAAGTGCAAAAAGCAAGAGGCAGTGTATTTACTTCCTGTGTTTAAAAAAAAAAAACAAAACCAAAAAAGAAATGTACATGCCCAGGTACTTTGGTAATGTGACTTTTGGTAATGTAGTTGGCTTTGGAGGAGACATTGGGGCATAGGAGTGTGAGGATACCTTCTTTTCACTGTATGTTCAGTTGTACCTTTTAAATTTTAACCCATATGCATGTTTTATGTTTTAAAAGAGTAATCCAGAGACTAGGGCCAATTCAGAAATCAGCACTACAGTTCATTGTACTGTTAAACATCTTTTGCTGCTCTCTGAGCAGATGGCCCTGGGAGGGGTTGGGCCAGGGCCAGCAGGAAACCTCCCTCCCCTCAGGGTGTATGGGGAGCCTGTGGCTAGGCACATGCCTCCAGCTGGGTCTGCTTGCACAGCCAAAGGGCTGGGGTGCAGAACTGAGGCTGGCAAGGACAGTGGGCTCCAGCAGCCTGGCAGAGGCCACACACGCAGGACAAGGTCACGGTCCTAATATCTGGGTCTGGCCTCGGCACCTTTCCAGGGTAAAAATCATGGGACAAAGGCTCATTGCAAGCACCAGGAAAGGGCCTCCATTGCAGCTGCTTCTCTTCATTCATGGGGCAATTCCACAGTGGACCTTGGGGCCAGAGAAGACCAATCTGTTCAGGAAACAGATTTAGAGGGGCCAGTGTTTTCCTGGCCTGCTCTGGGCCATCAGTGCAATGGAAAGAGCCCAAAGGAACCTTAATTCTTAATTCTTCGTCCATGTGCTCAGCTGAAATATAAAGATTCTTTTCAGAGCCCTCCCTGAAGTGGCCCTCCAGCTTTGAGACACACACAGCATTGTGTGCAGAGACATTTCCTATAGCCAAGCAAAAGCGACAGAGAGGCCCTTTCAGTTTACTGCAAAATAAGCAGGGCTCTGTCCCAAGACAGGCGGCCTTTGCCTCATGGGCCCCTTGGTAATTCATAGGCTGCCTGAGCTCCATTTACTGCCTACAGTCTATTAGACTAGGGCTTTTCAAATGCCCTTTAGCCAACAATTCTTTATATAGATCTATATGAAAAACATATACATATGCATGCAAACACAATTTTTTTTTTTTTTTTAAGACAGAGTCTCGCTTTATGACCCAGGCTGGAGTGCAGTGGCATGCTGCAGCCTTGATCTCCCAGGCTCGAGTGATCTTCCTACCTCAGCTTGCCAGGTAGCTGGGACCACAGGTATGCAACACCATGCCTGGTTAATTTTTTTTTTTTTTTGTAGGGATAGGGTCTCACTATGTTTCCCAGGCTGGTCTCAAACTCCTGGGCTCAAGCAATCCTTCCACCTTGACCTCCCAAAGTGTTAGGATTACAGGTATGAGCCACTGTGCTCGGCTGTAAACAGATATTCTAAAGTCAAGTATCTTTTATACACTCACACACACACACAGACACACAGACACACACACATGTATATATGTAGTCATACTCTTTTTTTTTTTTTTTTTGAGATGTTATCTCACTCTGTCACCCAGAGTAGAGTGCAGTGACGTGATCTCAGCTCACTGCAACCTCTGCCTCCCTGGTTCAAGCGATTCTCCTGCCTCAGTCTCCCAAGTAGCTGGGATTGCAGGCGCCCACCACCAAGCCCACCTAATTTTTGTATTTTTAGTAGAGACAGGATTTCACCATGTTGGCCAGGCTGGTCTCAAACCCCTGACCTCAAGTGATCCACCCACCTTGGCCTCTCAAAATGCTGAGATACAGGCGAGAGCCAACGCACCTGGCCTATATGTAGTCATATTCTTAATTAAGTTATATATCACTAATATTCATCAAATATGATATAGATAAAAGATTAAGTATTTGGTATAAAGTTTTCAAACAAGATCTACAGAAGGTTTGCAGAGACATACAAAGTTACAAGAGTAACAATACAGCCTCTCTTCTTTGTTTTTGTCTTTGTTTCTGTTTTTGTTTTATGAGGTGGAGTTTTACTCTTGTTGCCCAGGCTGGAGTGCAATGGCGCAATCTCGGCTCATTGCAACCTCCACCTCCTGGGTTCAAGCAATTCTCCTGTCTCAGCCTCCCAAGTAGCTGGGATTACAGGTGCATGCCACCACACCCGGCTAATTTTTGTATTTTTAGTAGAGATGGGGTTTCATCATATTGGTCAGGCTGGTCTCAAACTCCTGAGCTGAGGAGATCCACCTGCCTCGGCCTCCCAAAGTGCTGGGATTACAGGTGTGAGCCACCACGCCTGGCCTGCTCTTCTTTGTTTTTCCAAATCTGGGTCACCATTTAGCCCAATTAATTTCTTCTACTTATAGATGGCAACACCACACCCTTTTCTGATGCGATCCATTTACCACACTTTTGGGGGGCCCCTACCATGTGCCAGGCACTGTTCTAGGTTCCTAGGATACAGCATTGAACCAAATGGTCAAAGATCCATGGCCTTGTGGGGTCTGCATCCTAGTGAGGTGACAGACAGCAAACAAGTAATGAAACAGATGTTCACTGTGTGTCATGTAGGGAGAGGGACAGAGAGAGGGGTGTTAGGAGGGACTTCCTGAGGAGGTGACTGCTGAGTGGAGACCTAGGGGTTGTGAGGGAGCGAGTCGCGTGGATATCTGGGACAGTGGGTTCGAGGCAGAGGAATGGCTACCCCCTTGCCCACTCTGGATATACTGCACTCACTCGACAAAAGCCAGCCCTAGTCAGACCCAATTTTCCACCTACTCCATACCCACATCTGTGCAACTAAACCCTGGCTAGAGAAAAACATGCCACTGTGTTGGCTGACCTCACTGAGACCCATGCTCAGAATCTTGGGGTGGGGTGCCTTTATGCTTCCCTGGATCATTCATCCTCCTACTCCCCAGACAACCAATTCCCATGGCAACTTTGCCAGCCTCCCTCTCAACTGTCTTCCTGACTTGCTTGTGTCACCAAGACAATTAAAGCAATCAGAAGAGTTATCATTCTAAGATTCCAACACCTCATGTACTTACCTACCTGATTCTTGCCCAAAACCTTCCTTCCTGTTACTATGGATAAAACGTGCATTGAAGTCCAATCCCCTCTGCTACTCAAGGAAAACTCTCTCCTCTCCCTTCTACATTAGCAATGCTTCTCTCCCATGACCCTACTATCTCACTGGGTCATTCCCACCAGTGTTGAAATATACCCTACCACCTCCTACTATTTATTTATTTATTTGAGACAGGGTCTTGCTCTGTCTCCCAGGCTGGAGTGCAGTGTCATGATCACAGCTCACTGCAGCCTCCACTCCCAGGCTCAAGCAATCTTCCCACCTTAGCTTCCCAGGTAGCTGGGACTAGAGGCGCATGCCACCATTCCTGGTTAATATTTGTATTTTCTCTAGAGACAGGGTTTCATCATGTTGCCTTGACTGGGCTCAAACTCCTGGGCTCAAGTGATCCTCCTACCTTGGCCTCCGAAAGTGCTGGGATTACAGGTGTGGGCCACCACTCCCAGCCAATCTCCCACATTTTTAATTAATTAATTAATGTTTAATTTTTTTTTTTTTTTTTTTTTTGAGATGGGGTCTTGCTGTTGCCCAGACTGGAGTGCCATGGTGTGATCTCAGCTCACTGCAACCTCTGCCTCCCAGGTGAAAGCAATTTTCCTGTCTCAGCTTCCTGAGTAGCTGGGACTACAGGTGTGCGCCACCGTGCCTGGCTAATTTTTGTATTTTTAGTAGAGATGGGGTTTTACCATATTGGTCTCAAACTCCTGACCTCAGGTGATCCACCTGCCTCAGCCCCGCCAAAGTGCTGGGATTACAGGCATGAGCCACCATGCCCGGCCTTTTTTTTTTTTTTTGAAGATAGAGTCTTGTTCTGTCACCCAGGCTAGAGTGCAGTGGCACGATCCTGGTTCACTGCAACCTCCACCTCCCAGGCTCAAGGGATTCTCCTGCCTCAGCCTCACAAGTGGCTGGGATTACAGGTGCACACCACTATGCCCAGCTAATTTTTGTATTTTTAGTAGAGATGGAGTTTTACCCTGTTGGTCTCAAACTCCTGGCCTCAAGTGATCTACCTGGCTTGGCCTCCCAAAGTGCTGGGATTACAGGCGTGAGCCACCATGCCTGGCCCACATTTTAAACAAATTGAAAAACCCTCTCTTCATGGCACTTTTCCCTCTAATTCACTTTACCCAACAAAACTAGAAAGAGTTGTGTAGATGGCTGTCTCCAACGTGTCTCCTTGCACTTCTTCTTCTTCTGGTCTTTGCTCAGGTGTCACTTGCTCAGTGGGACTGTCCCTGACCCTTGTGTTTAAAATTACACCCCTCCCTATGTCCTCTTCCCTGCTTCATTTTTTGCCATAGCTCCCATCCCTTTCTAATATGTACTGTAAGGCATGCATCTATTCTGTTTATTGTCCATCCTCCCCACTCAAATGTACTAGAATGGAAGTCCAAATAGCACAGGGATGTTCATCTGTTTTGTCCACTGCTGTATCCCCAGCACCTGGGAAATGGCCCAGGGCATTACAGGTGCTCAGTACCATTTGTTCTGTGAGTGAACGAATGCATGATAAGGGCAAGGGCAAGGAACAGCAAAGAAGTCCATGTGTCTGAATGGAGCAATAGGAAAGGATAGTGGAAAATTCGGAGGCAGAGGAGGCAAGGGACCAGATCACACAGGGCCAAGGAAAGGATCTAAGTGTGGTTCAGGATGCCATTGGAGGGTTTGCACTAGGGAAAGTCATGATCTGACAGATGTTACTGAGATTCTGGGCAGGTCAAGTAAAAAAAACTCACATTCCATGAGTGTGTCCCTGTGACAGGCAGTTTTTGTATCTGTGTATCATGAACAATTGTCCTGCCTCAGCCTAAAGCTTTCCTAAAGGAAAGCTGGGTGTTGAAAATGGTACCTGTTGCACAGGCAGGGCCATGGGAAGGAATGATCACTGCTTTGCAGGGGCTCCATGCTTTATAGCTTGCTACGGACTGAATGTTTATGCCCACTGCCCCAACATTCATATGTTGAAATCCTACCGTCCAAGGTAATGGTATTAGAAGGTGGGACTTTGGGGCCAGGTGCAGTGGCTCACACCTGTAATCCCAGCACTTTGGGAGGTCGAGGCGGGTGGATCACGAGGTCAGGAGATCGAGACCATCCTGGCCAATACAGTGAAATGCCATCTCTACTAAAAATACAAAAAAATTAGCCAGGCATGGTGGCGTGCACCTATAGTCCCAGCTACTCGGGAGGCTGAGGCAGGGGAATCGTTTGAACCCAGGAGTGGGAGGTTGCAGTGAGCCGAGATCATGCCACTGCACTCCAGCCTGGGACAGAGCGAGACTCTGTCTCAAAAAACAAAACAAAACAAAAAAAACAAGGTGGGACTTAGAGAGGTAGAGTCCTTATGAATGGAATTAGTGCTATTAAAAAAGAGGCCTGAGGGAGCTTGGTCACCCTTCTACCATGTGAGGACACAGGCACAAGGTACCATCTATGAATCAGACAGCAGGTCCTCACCAAACGCCCATTGACAAAAAGAGTCAAACTCTGTAAAATATTTGGAGATTTATTCTGAGCCAAATACGAGCGACCATGGCCTGTGACACAGCCCTCAAGAGATCCTGAGAACATGTGCACAAGGTGGTTGGGATGCAGTTTGGTTTTGTACATTTTAGGGAGATGTGTGACATCAATCAAATACATTTAAGATATATATTGGTTGCATCCAGAAAGGTGGGACAACTCAAAGAGGGGGGTCATGGGGGTGGGGGCTTCCAGGTTATAGGTCGATTAAAAATTTTTCTAACCAACAATTGGTTGAGTTATTAATATAAAAAAAGTCTAGGTTGTGATAAGAGATTGTGGAGACCAAAGTTTCATCACACAGATGAAGCCTCCAGGTAGCAGGCTTCAGAGAAAATAGATTGTTGGGCTGGGCGCAGTGGCTTATGCCTATAATCCCAGCACTTTGGGAGGCCGAGGTCGGTGGATCACCTGAGGTCGGGAGTTCCAAACCAGCCTAGCCAACATAGTGAAACCCTGTCTCTATTAAAAATACAAAAAGTTAGCCGGGCTTGGTGGCATGTGCCTATAATCCCAGCTACTCGGGAGACTGAGGCAGGAGAATTACTTGAACCCAGGAGGCAGAGGTTGCAGTGAGCTGAGATCGTGCCATTGTACTCCAACCTGAGCAACAAGAGGAAAACTCCATCTCAAAACAAAACAAAACAAAACAACAATAACAACAACAAAACCAAACAGAATAGATTGTAAATGTTTCTCATCAGACTTCAGGTCTGTGTTGATGTTAATGCCAGAGAGATGTAATGAGGCATGTCTGACCCTCACTTTCAGGTTAAATTTTAGAGTGCCCTGGCTGAGGAGGAAGTCCATTTAGATGGTTGGGGGGGCCTTAGGATTTTATTTTTGGTTAATACCCTGAATTTGCTGGTGCCTTGATCTTGGACTTCCCAGCCTCTCAAACCGTGATAAATACATTTCTGTTGTTTATAAGTCACCTAGTCTGTGGTATTCTGCTATAACAGCCCAAATGGACCAAGACACTAGTAAAATAGAATATTGAACATGTTTTCATTCAAGAAAACAAAATAAAACATTATTGGTAAACACTTAAACAGAAACATTTACACTCTGCCTACCCACTGATAAAATTTTTTAGCACTTCAGTGTTTTGCTTCTTAAACAACTGTTATGCAAATATAAACATCTTCTTTTGAGATATTAAAGTTGTTTCCAAGCACACATGAAACAGACTAAAACAGCCTATATTAAATAACCACCGCTGGGATTCTAAATGCCATGCACAGAATTTGAAAGACCTGTGCCTCTTAAGTATTAAACAGCAGCAGTAAAACATCAGTAGTCTCCTGGCCATTTTTTTTTTTTTTTTTGAGACAGAGTCTCGCTCTGTCGCCCAGGCTGGAATGCAGTGACATGATCTCGGCTCACTGCAAGCTCCGCCTCCCAGGTTCATGACATTTTCCTGCCTCAGCCTCCTGAGTAGCTGGGACTACAGGCGCCCACCACCACGCCCAGCTAATTTTTTGTAGTTTTAGTAAAGATGGGGTTTCACCGTGTTAGCCAGGATGGTCTTGATCTCCTGACCTCGTGATCCGCCCACCTCGACCTCCCAAAGTGCTGGGATTACAGGCGTGAGCCATCGCACCCAGCATTGTCTCCTGGCCATTTCTAAGTACTCTTTCACCGTGGTATATTATTCAGTTTGATGCCCATGGGATACCATCTTTTTTTTTTTTGAGACAGGGTCTTGTTCTTTCATCCAGACTGGAGGACAGTGGTGCGATACTACAGGCATGTGCTACCATGCCTGGCTAATTTTTAAAAAATTATTTTTTGGTAGAGATGGGATCTCACTATGCTTGTTGCCCAGGCTGGTCTCAAACTCCTGGCCTCAAGCATTCCTCCCTCCTTGGCCTCACAAAGTGCTAGGATTACAAGAGGGAGCCACTGTGCTTGGCTGGGATGCCATCTTTATAAGCTATTTTGTAACGGTGCAAGGTGCTCCATTGACTGAGAGAGGACAAGCCAGTTTAAATACATGGATTGTGGATTTAGGTTTGTGTTCAGTTGACGGAGATGGTGCAACTGTTCTAGAATGGCAGTTGAGGTGGAGAGTAATGTCTACAAGCTTCTGGAATGCTGAGCACTTCAGCTAAGCCAAGATACAGGGAGGCAGGAGGGCATCAAGTATTGTGGGCTCACATAGGTACCAATGTCACAGGATACTTGGGTTGTTGTTTTTCCAGCCAGAAACCTCTGTGGCCAATGGGGCCAATGGTGCCTTTGCCCGAGTTTTGCTCAGGCCCACTGGGCTTGTTTCACCCACTTAGCCTGACAAGCTGTGCTCAGTTCGTGCTACCGGCCTGGATCCAATGCCTGCCAAGGGTAAGCCAGCCATGGAGCAGTGAGAGGTGTGTGAGCAAGCAACCATGGAGTCTGGCCACTGCACATAGCCAGGCATGCCAGCTGTGGCAGGGCAGGCAGCTCCAGGTGCCAGCACAGGCACAGCTCCCTGCGAGGCTGTGACTGGACCAGGCGTACCACAAGCAACTTCCACCGCTGGCATTGGGGAATGCGGTGGCACGTGGAAGCTTGGAGACACCGGGAACTACAGAGCCCCAAAGAGGGTATCATAGCCCTGGACTGGGGCGCTCCTAGGTCTAGACTCCCCAAAGGGCTGCAGCTCTTCTCTCCTTCTCTCTTCTCACCTTTCTTCTCTGTTCTCTCCGTCTCTCTTCTCTCCTTCTTGGTGCCCACAACGTAGCAAGCAAGGGGTGTGTTTCAGTCCTGTTTGTGTTACAGATCTTTTAGTGCCACCATTTGCCCAGCAGGCTCCAAGTTCTTGTCCCGCGTCCACGAAGAATGAGGTATGCAGACAACTGGAGGGTTAGCAAGGCAGAAAGGAGCTTCACTGAGTGGCAGAACAGTGCTCAGTGGGTATGTCCTTTCTGCAGGCAGGTTGTCCTGATGAGTGTCCAGCTCTCAGTGGAGAGGAGACTCACAGTGAGTAGCTGCCTTCCACAGGCAGGTCACCCTGATGTCTCTGCAGCCCTCAGCAGAGAGACCCGGAGGGGGCAGCTCCTATCTGCAGGCAGGTCATCCCCTTGTCTGCCTGAATCTGGTGGAGTCTGTTTTTTTTTACAGACTTCAGAAGGGAGGAAGTGTGTGCTCATTGGTCCACGGGCAGCCATAGGCAAGCCCAGAAAAAGAATCGTTAGTTCTCACTCCAGTCCACAGGACTGATAGCCCAGCCCCTGGGCTTCAGGTCGTCCCTGGCTTGAAGGTGGGGCTTCACCGGGGACCCATCCCATTTGACCCAGGAGCCTGATTGCCTCCTGCTGCCATCAACCTGCTGTCCATGGCACCCATGGCACCCAGGTTGTTCATGCTGAGGGGTGCCTGCAGGTATGTGTCGAGCTGCCCTCAGCCCCACCCTGGTCTCCCTCCCATGCTCATCGGCACCCAAAGTCTGAAGGGGCCGAGGCAGCAGGGGACTGGCATGTCATTGCTGCCCTGAGTGCATGCACCCCCAACTGGGTCGCGACAGTGCCTGGGCTCAGCTTCAACTTTGCTCCAAAATCAGAGTGGACACCAGGAGAGGCCAGGCAGGAGGAGCAGGCACTTCTGAGCCTGTGGGGGTAGGATGGCTTTCTAGGTCCCTGGGAACACAGGGATGCCCATGTCCGCAGCCACAGCTGGGTGGCTGCAGCTGTGCCTGGGAAGGCAGGGCTCCCGCCCTACCAACTCAGAAGGGAGTGGGGCTCCTGCCTGTTCCTAGCTCCTACCAGCTCCGCGGAGCATGCAATCCTGGTCACACCTCGCCATTGCAGCCAGCGTCATGGCAATGGCTGCTCCAGATGGACCACTGCTGCCATCGCCAAGACAGGATGAAAAGAGAAAACAAATATAAGAGCCCTGGTTGGTGTCTGTGGCTCCTGCACCAGGGTCCCAACTATCCACACTGAAAACCCAGAAAGCTGGCTCTGAGCTTACTGGACTTTGCACAGGGATGGCCACATATTCCTAGCACTTTGTCAGCTACAGCCGCCATATTTGGAGGTCAGGCAAAGTGAACCAGTCTTCCACTCCAAAAGAAAATGCACCCCTATGTGTATCAAGGGCCACCGCCACACAGTGCCTAGGGAAGCATGGAATCAGGACTCTAGACTTGTGTTTCGCAAAGTGTGGTCCCTGAACCAGCAGCATCAGTGGCGTTACCTGGGAACTTGTTAGAGACACTCATTCTTAGTCCCCATCTGAGACCTGCAGAATCAGAAACTCTGGGGGTAGGGTCCAGCAATCGGTGCTTTAAGAAGCTCCCCAAGGAACTCTGGTGCATGTTCAAGTTTGGGAGCACTAGTCTAGACCAGTTCCAGGAGATGCTAATGTTGTTGGCTTCAGGACCACACTTTGAGAACTACTGTTCTAGAAATTTCATAAGCAAATCACTTGGTTTAAATCCAGTTGTTTTATCGCCTCACTCTGTCATCCAGGCTGGAGAGCGGTGGCGCAATCACAGCTCACTGCAGCCTTGAATTCCTGGACTCAAGTGATCCTCCCACCTCAATCTCCCCAGCAGCTAGGACTACAGGTGTGCACCACAACACCTGGCTAATTTTTTAAAATTTTTGTAGAGATGAGACTTGCTTTGTTAGACAGGCTGGTCTCCAGCCTAAATCCAGTTTGTAATTAATAAGTATTACCTAATACCTAAGGGGTGTTTAATTATGATCACCTCTGAGAAAGGAGATGGTGGGCAACTTTTAAAACTTTATATATGTCTGTATTGTTCAAAATTGTTATAGAAACATGTATTACCTGTAAATAAAAAATCAAAAAAATTTTGTTAATAAAAATACTTAATTTTAGTATAGTGCTTTATAGCAGTGCTTCTCAAACTTTATTGTACAAACAAACCGCCCAGAAATATTAAAATGCAGATTCTGATTCAGTAGGTTGGCAGTGGGGCCTAAGCTTCTGCATTTTCAACAAGCTCCCTGGTGATATGGAGTCTATTAACCACACTTTGGGCTTACCGCAGCAGTCCTCAATCTTTTTGGCACCAGTTTCATGGAAGGCAATTTTTTCACAGACAGGGGATGAAACTGTTCCATCTCAGATCATCGGGCATTAGAGTCTCATAAGGAACGTGCAAACTTAGATTCCTCATGAGGGTAGTTCATAATAAGGTTTGTGCACCCCTCTGAGAATCTAATGCCACTACTGATCTGACAGGATGCGAAGCTCAGGCGGTAATGCCAGTGATGGGGAGTGGCTGTAAATACAGATACAGTTTCGCTGGCTTGCCTCCTCCCACCTCCTGCTGTGCGACTCAGTTCCTAACAGGCCACAGACCAGTACTGGTTAGTAACCCAGGGGTTGGGGACCCCTGGTTTACAGAATATAAAGCATATTCATATATATTATTTGTTCTCTGTCACAACTCTGGCAGATAGGGGTTCACTAATTTACTTATTCGACCATTAGGTACTACTATTAATATATACCAGGCACTTGGCATACAGATATGGTCTAATGGAGTGGGAAATCTACCCCCCAACCAAACAAAAAAACGCACGTTAACCAACAAATAAATAATTATAAATAGTTACCAGAACTGAGCAGGAAGTAAAGAGGGTGCTGAAAAAGAATAACAGGAACCACTCCGAGAAGGCCTCTAAGAGGAGGTGACTTCAGCAGGGATGGGAAAGATGAGCCACTCAGTTTAGGGGCAAGCTCTGGGCAGACACCAGGAAGCTCCTGCAGCTAGAGTGCAGGGAGGGAGGGAAGATCTCCAGATCAGGCCCGGAAGGCTGCGTCAAGGAGCCGATTTCAATTTAAGTCTGGGGTAAGCGCTGAGGATTTAGGCAGAGAAGTGTCTGGTCTAGTATTTGCCTTAGGATCACGATGGCTGTAGTGTGGGAAATGAAACCTCTCCAGGATCGCCTGGGAACTGGTATAGGGAGTCCCGGGCCATGCGGGGGCGCCAAGGAGTCAGGTCTGGTGTCCCTGAAGCCGCGCGGATCCACTTGCAGATGGGTCCCTCTATGAATAACGAGCCTACTAGGGCATGTACTTTTACTGCTGCACTGAGGACGTGAAATGCGCGCGGGCACAACGAGACTTTCTTCTTTTCCGCTCTTTCAGAGGGCCCGGGCTCCCATCTACGCTTTGCTGGTTACGTTGACATCCCGGGCATTTCTCCCTCTCTGCCTCAGTCTCCCGATCTGTCAAAGAGGACGGTGGGCCAGCCACGGGTGACATGCCCGTGCGCCTCTCCAATAGTGCACCTCGGGCAAGCCGGGCGGCGGGCACAGCCTGGACAGTGGCGGCCTCGAGAGGCACACAGGGCTGGCTTTCCACCGGGCAAACTGAGGCAGTGGAGCGAGGAGTGGCATCCTCCAAACTCCTCGCAAACTCCCAGCGCCAGTGTTGGGCCCATGCAGGCTACCCAGGCCGCCCGTCTCCGAGCGGAGGACCCCGCCCAGCGCTGCCAGGGGCGGGGCCGGGCTGAGGACCCGAGACTGGAAGGGAGGTCGGAGCACTCAATTCGGTCCAGGTCTCGCAGGGGGCGGCAGTGGCGGTGGCGAACTCCCGTGCAGTCCCAGTGCTAGAGCGTGGGACGGACTTGCGGGGCACCCCTCGGGGTTCTCCAGCCAGGACTGGGGGCGGGAGGCCCAG
>NW_012102254.1:5107952-5114440 GCF_000951045.1 Mandrillus leucophaeus | reverse complement strand
ACCTGCGCCTCAGCCTCCACGCCTTTGCTCCGGCCCGACTCGCGGCCTCGGCGCCCTCCTGGCCGATTCAGCTTCACCCGGCCCAGTCGGCTGCTGCCTTGCTGTGGGTTTCCGCATTTGGTTGCCTAAGGAGGATGTGATTTTACTTTTTTGCTGTTTTCTTTTTCCTTTTATAATTTGGAGAGGAGAAAAGAACTCCGCTGAGCAGGCCCGGGACAGCGAAGTGCCACCAGCTACCCCAACAAGGACGTCTCCAGGGGAAAGGGAATTAGAAGCCAACTTGGTCCAGCTGGCGTTGAGGTCTCAACTTCGGCTGAACTCTTAAGTCCTGGGGTCATGCCCTTCATGCTAGGCAGGTGGAAGTCTTTACCTGTACTGGGTCGGACTTGAGCCCCGACCCTTCGCCAGCATCTCCCCGCCGCCCTCCACACACACACACACACACACACACACACACACACACACACACGGCACCTGGGCTAGGCCGGGACACCTGTCTGCAGCATGGATAAGTATGACGACCTGGGCCTGGAGGCCAGTAAATTCATCGAGGACCTGAACATGTATGAGGCCTCCAAGGATGGGCTCTTCCGAGTGGACAAGGGTGCAGGCAACAACCCCGAGTTTGAGGAAACTCGCAGGGTGTTCGCCACCAAGATGGCCAAAATCCACCTCCAGCAGCAGCAGCAGCTCCTGCAGGAGGAGACCCTGCCCAGGGGAAGCAGAGGCCCTGTCAATGGAGGGGGCCGCCTGGGCCCACAGACCCGTCGGGAAGTTGGTGTGGGCAGCAAGCTGACTGTGGATGGTTCTGCCAAGCCTCCTCTTGCTGCCTCGACAGGGGCGCCTGGGGCAGCCACCACCTTCGCTGCTGGGCAGCCCCCGTACCCACCGCAGGAGCAGAGATCCAGGCCATACCTGCATGGCACAAGGCATGGCAGCCAGGACTGTGGTTCCAGGGAGAGCCCGGCGACTTCTGAGATGTCTGCTTTGCACCAGCCGGGCCCCTGCGAGGATCCTTCCTGCCTCACTCACGGAGACTATTACGACAACCTCTCCTTGGCAAGCCCAAAGTGGGGTGACAAACCAGGAGTGTCCCCCAGCATCGGCCTGAGTGTAGGGAGTGGGTGGCCTAGCTCCCTGGGGAGTGACCCACCACTGCCCAAACCCTGTGGGGACCATCCCCTAAACCAGCGACAGCTCTCCCTGAGCTCCAGCAGATCTTCTGAGGGTAGCCTCAGTGGTCAGGATAGTGGCATTGGTGGCCGCAGCAGCGAGAAGCCAACAGGCCTTTGGTCCACTGCCTCCTCCCAGCGGGTGAGCCCTGGCCTGCCTTCCCCAAACTTGGAGAATGGAGCACCAGCTCTGGGGCCTGCTCAGCCCAGGACCCCTTCTGTGTCAGTACCCCTGGCCCTGAGCTGCCCCAGGCAAGGAGGTCTTCCAAGATCAAACTCGGGGCTGGGGGGTGAGGTTTCAGGTGTGATGTCCAAACCCAATGTGGCCCCCCAACCTTGGTTCCAGGATGGGCCCAAATCTTACCTTTCCAGTTCTGCCCCGTCATCCTCGCCAGCTGGCCTGGACAGTTCACAGCCGGGTGCGGTCCCTGGGCTGGGGCCGAAGCCTGGCTGCACAGACCTTGGCACTGGTCCCAAGCTCAGCCCCACCAGTCTTGTCCATCCAGTGATGTCCACCCTGCCTGAGTTATCTTGTAAAGAGGGTACCCTGGGCTGGTCTTCTGATGGTAGCCTGGGACCTGTGCTCCTGGAGAGCCCAAGTTCCCCTAGGGTGAGGCTGCCCTGCCAGCCACTGGTCCCAGGTCCTGAACTGAGACCCTCTGCTGCTGAGTTGAAATTAGAAGCCCTCACCCAACGTCTGGAGCGAGAGATGGATGCTCACCCGAAGGCCGATTACTTTGGTGAGTGAGAGGCTGGTGGAGTTGCCTATGGTGGGGTGATAGGGTTCTTGAGGTTGGGGAACATGCTTCCTACCAGGGATGCTGTAGGCTGTAGCTACCGCTCCTTGAGTGGCCTGTTTTTTTATTTTTCTGTTTTTTGTTTTGGGCTTCCTCTTTCAGCTGCTTTTTCTGATTCAGAAACTTGAAAGCATGCTGGGGCAGAAAGCGGACCTTGCAGCTGGGGTTACCCATGTGTGAAGGGTGCAGCAGGGTGGGATTGCTCGTGACTGTTCTCAGAAAAGAGAAATGCTGTGACTTTGGATTTCAAGGGTTTTGGGTGTGACTTTAGAGCCTCCTGCAGTGACAGGCTCATGCAGGACTTGAATGAGACCAGCTTTCTCAGGAGGGAGGTACCCCTGAGCATTCAGTCTGTAGTTGGTTGGGCAGATCTGGTTGTTCTGGCTGTTTGAGGGACCAGTGATTTGAGGCAGGTGCTCTTGACTGCCGTGTGTGTGTGTCTCTGTGTAGGTGGGTACTTGTGTGCAGTTGAGGCAGGTCAAACACTACCATGAAAGACTCGTAGAGCAGGGGTTTTTTTTTGTTTTTTTTGTTTTTTTGTTTTTTTTTTGAGATGGAGTCTCGTTCTGTAGCCCAGGCTAGAATGCAGTGGCGCAATCTTGGCTCACTGCAATCTCCGCCTCCTGGGTTCAAGCAATTCTTCTGCCTCAGCCTCTTGAGTAGTTGGGACTGCAGGCACGTGTCACCATACCTGGCTAATTTTTTGTATTTATTTATTTATTTTAGTAGAGACGGGGTTTCACTGCGCTAGGCAGGATGTTCTCAATCTCCCGACCTTGTGATCTGGCCGCCTCGGCCTCCCAAAGTGCTGGGATTACAGGCGTGAGCCGCCGCGCCTGGCCAGAGCAGTGGTTAAGTGTAGTCCCTGGATCAGGAGCATCCCTTTGCCTGGAAACTGATTAGAAATGGAAATTCTTGGGCCCCACCCCAGACCTATTGAATCAGAAACTGTGGGATGGGACCTAGCAAGCTGTGACCCTGCTGTGTGGCGAGATTTGAGCCCTGCTGCACCATGAGCCTCCTAACCCAGCCCACACCCAGGTAACAGCCAACAGCCAGGTAGCACCACAGCCATGGCTCAAACTAGGATGGAAAATGTGTCTTCCTGGTTTTACTCAAACTTGCAAGTTTTGTTTTATTCTCTGTTTTAAAACCACAAACTCTTGGAGACTGCTAGCTTCAACTTTTTTTCTTTGCACAGGGTTTAGTGGTAGCTGCATCTTTCTGTTGAGTAATGATTAGTTGTCTCATAGGAGAGCTAACCAGAAAGACAGCCTATTCGTGGAGAATCGGAGGGGTTTTTCATTTTTTAACTTTGGATAATTGAGCTCACGTGTTCCCCATAGCCTGCGTTCTGCTGGGGTAGCAGCTCTGCCGAATGGAGGGCAGGGACAGGGAAGGCTCTGGGAGAGGAAGACAGCTGGCTTACTGCTGTCAGCCTACCCTTGTTCTCCGTGAACGAACAAGTGTCCCAAGGTCCTTTGAGGGACCAAGGTCTGAGGCACTGGGCTGCTGGATGTGTGCAACTTACGGTAGCATTGTGTTTTGCTTCTCATGAGAACCTCGTGGGAGCCAGTTCTCACCCCATACTCAGCAGGCTGAGGTCAGGGTAACTGTTTACGGCTTACTTTTTTTTAACTTTATTTTTATTTCTTTATTTATTTTGAGACAAGGTCTTGCCTTGTTGCCCAGGCTGGAGTGCAGTGCAGCCTAGACCTCCTGGACTCAAGGCATCTTCCTACCTCAGCCTCCTGAGTAGCTAGGACTACTTAGGAGGAAGCGGGGGAGGAAGGAGGCGTGGAGGTGGGGGCATCCTCTCTAGGTTGCCCAGGCTGTTATCCTGGGCTCAAGTGATCCTCTTGCCTCAGCCTCCCAAAGTGCTGGGATTACAGGTGTGAGCCACTGTGCCCGGCCTACTGGTTTATTTTTTAAAGCACATGGCACCATCTCACCGTGAACTCTTCTCCTCAGCACATTCCCACGTTTGGGAGTAATAGCTGGAAATACTGTGGGTCTTTTAATTTAAACTTTTGTTTAGTTGTAAATTTCAAGCTCATTGGACAACACAAGCAGCAGTTTTATTTATCTTGGGATGCAAGTTTATGCCGTGCATCAGAGCATCAGTATTAGCTAATGCTACTCATCCATTCAGCATATATTAAAATTTATTGAGCACCTATCTTGAGGCCATGCTCTGTTCCAGGTCTTGGGGATACATAGTGAACAGGACAGACAGGAACCTCTGCCTGCCTGGAGCAGACAATGTAGTGGAAGGAGGCAGGGAGTGAATGAAGTAAATAAGCAAGTCCTAGGGAGAGAATCAAGGCAGAGAAAGGGAATGGAGCCCTGGGGCTGGGGGTGGCAGAGAGATTTCCAGTTTTAAATTGGGTGATCAAGGAATGTCCCACCAAGAAGATGCATTTGAGCAAAGGCAGGCAGGAGACTGGACCGTGTGTTTTCCCAGGGAAATGGTGTTCTTGGCAGAGCGGACAGCAAGCACAGAGGCCCCACAGGCCTGGTCTGTGCTGGACACCGTACTGAACGCTTGGTGCTGACTATTGAATTGACTGGTCACAGCATCCTCGGAAGCTGGTTCTGCCATTATGCCCATTTTACTGATGAGGAAATGGAAGCTCAGGGAGATTAAATTACTGGCGGTGTCACAGGTCATATTGGGTGCTGCTGGGGCTTGAGCTTGACAGTTTAGTTCAGCCTCAGGGCTCATGCGTCTAACCAGCATTGCCAAACTGTCTCCCAAGCAGAGACTTGGAGGCCTATTTTATTTATTTATTTTTATTTTTTATTTTTAATTGAGATGAAATTCACATAAGGTAAATTAACCATTTTGAAGTGAACAATTCAGTGTTGTTTAATATTAATACATTCACAGTGTTGTACAATGAACCCCTCTGTCTAGTTCCAAAATGTTTTCATCAACCCAAAAGGAAACCCCATACCCCTAACCCAGTTGCTCCCTGTTTCCCCCCATCTCCCCCAGCTCCTGGCAACAACCGATGTGCGTTCTGTCTCTGTGGCATTACCCATTCTGGAATTTCGTTTAAAAATGGAATTGTGTATTTTATTCATTTTTTGTATAAACTTCACAGATAAGCAAGCACACACAGTGAAAACTGAGCCTCTTTTCCCAGCCTGTCTGGTTGAGTGTCCTGGGTGTAATGAGCATATGTGTTTCTGCCAGCCCCAGTGGTGGCATGCTGTTCCACTGCACAGCGTCTCTGCAGTGGCTCTGCATCAGCATGTGTTGAGTTGGCTATACGTGGCTGCTGTGCGATGTGCCCGGGTCACCTAAGGTCACTTAAGCAGCCCTCACCGATGGGCCTTTGGAATGTACCCATCTGCAAGGGACAGGCGTAGCTGCAAGATCAGCTGCCAGGAGTGGGACTGTGGGGCTGCGTGGTTTGTGTCCTTTAGGTGTGGGTTGGTTGCTCCCTGCAGCGCTCATGCCAGGACCGAGCTGCCAACTGTGTAGGAGAGGGTTTGCCCCATGCCTGCTTTGGTAGCAGAGCTTCCATCTGCTCTTCCGCGACCTCCCTTGGGGCAGAGGAGGAAGTCTTTCGGTCTGAGCAATGGCAGTCTTTGCCTGTCCCTGTGTGGGGAACTTGAACAGACTGCGTGCTCCTCCAGACTGCTCCTCCCTTGTCAGTAGCCTGAGGAGGCTGGACAGCTGAGGGGCTCACCCCCACAGATATTTTTCCCTCCCCTACATCTGGTATTACTGGAAAGATTTTGTCTACCCAACATGCTACATTTGTTAAATAATGGTTAGAGTCCACTTCCAAATAGAGGAATGATTAATGGTGCAGAGTGCTTGGCAGTGAGAGTCAGAGTGACAGAAGTCCCCATGACACGCGATGCCACTCAGGCCAAAAGCAAAGCAAAGTAGATGTTTGGGTTAGCCTGGTCCCCTTCCTAAGTCAAAGGTGTCCCTTTGGGTATTTGACTTTGTGGAAAGAGCTTGTGAATCCCTCTTGCCACCTCTGTAAGCCCTTAGAGTCTCAAGATGCCCAGTTTCCAGTTACTGATTAACGTGGCACGGAAACTCTCCTGGCACTTTCCATGGCTGGTCTTTGTGGGTTTAATAAAATAAGATCCTACAGAGGTGTGTCTCTTTCCCTGTTTTGCTGGGCCTACTTCCTCCTCCAGCCACGCCGCCGTGGCCTCTTTGTGTCTCTCTGTCCATGGCGTTGGGTTTTTGGTCTTCTAGGCGTTGCTCCTGGCCTATACCACCTAGTGCAGTGTGGCTTCTATTTTAGTACCACTGCTGACACTGCAGAGGTGGGGTGCAGAGGGCACCGTGCCTTTGTTAGTTGTGCCCCACCGTCTCCTCCATGTGATCCACCTGTCTTCCTCACACTGGTCCTCTTCTCCCTTTCTAAGGAAAAAGGACACAAGCTGGATGTGGTGGCTCACACCTGTAATCCCAGCGACTCAAGAGACTGAGGCAGGAGAATTGTTTGAGCCCAGGAGTTTAAGACCAGCCTGTGCAACATAGACCCCA
>NW_012102254.1:5103451-5105622 GCF_000951045.1 Mandrillus leucophaeus | reverse complement strand
ACCGATGGGCCTTTGGAATGTACCCATCTGCAAGGGACAGGCGTAGCTGCAAGATCAGCTGCCAGGAGTGGGACTGTGGGGCTGCGTGGTTTGTGTCCTTTAGGTGTGGGTTGGTTGCTCCCTGCAGCGCTCATGCCAGGACCGAGCTGCCAACTGTGTAGGAGAGGGTTTGCCCCATGCCTGCTTTGGTAGCAGAGCTTCCATCTGCTCTTCCGCGACCTCCCTTGGGGCAGAGGAGGAAGTCTTTCGGTCTGAGCAATGGCAGTCTTTGCCTGTCCCTGTGTGGGGAACTTGAACAGACTGCGTGCTCCTCCAGACTGCTCCTCCCTTGTCAGTAGCCTGAGGAGGCTGGACAGCTGAGGGGCTCACCCCCACAGATATTTTTCCCTCCCCTACATCTGGTATTACTGGAAAGATTTTGTCTACCCAACATGCTACATTTGTTAAATAATGGTTAGAGTCCACTTCCAAATAGAGGAATGATTAATGGTGCAGAGTGCTTGGCAGTGAGAGTCAGAGTGACAGAAGTCCCCATGACACGCGATGCCACTCAGGCCAAAAGCAAAGCAAAGTAGATGTTTGGGTTAGCCTGGTCCCCTTCCTAAGTCAAAGGTGTCCCTTTGGGTATTTGACTTTGTGGAAAGAGCTTGTGAATCCCTCTTGCCACCTCTGTAAGCCCTTAGAGTCTCAAGATGCCCAGTTTCCAGTTACTGATTAACGTGGCACGGAAACTCTCCTGGCACTTTCCATGGCTGGTCTTTGTGGGTTTAATAAAATAAGATCCTACAGAGGTGTGTCTCTTTCCCTGTTTTGCTGGGCCTACTTCCTCCTCCAGCCACGCCGCCGTGGCCTCTTTGTGTCTCTCTGTCCATGGCGTTGGGTTTTTGGTCTTCTAGGCGTTGCTCCTGGCCTATACCACCTAGTGCAGTGTGGCTTCTATTTTAGTACCACTGCTGACACTGCAGAGGTGGGGTGCAGAGGGCACCGTGCCTTTGTTAGTTGTGCCCCACCGTCTCCTCCATGTGATCCACCTGTCTTCCTCACACTGGTCCTCTTCTCCCTTTCTAAGGAAAAAGGACACAAGCTGGATGTGGTGGCTCACACCTGTAATCCCAGCGACTCAAGAGACTGAGGCAGGAGAATTGTTTGAGCCCAGGAGTTTAAGACCAGCCTGTGCAACATAGACCCCATCTCTACAAAAAACACAAAAATTAGCCAGGCATGGTGGTGCACACCTGTAGTCCCAGCTACTTGGGAGATTGAGGTGGGAAGATTGCTTGAGCCCAGGAGGGTGAGGCTGCAGTGAGCCATGATCATGCCACTGCACTCCAGCCTGGGTGACAGAACAAGACCCTGTCTCAAAACAAAAAAACAAAAAAAAAACCCCACAAATAAACCACCTGTTGTAGGCTGGGTTTCCTGGGAAACTGACTGAGACAGAGTTTACCATACAAGGGCTTATTAAAAGGTGCTTTTGGGGTCCCCACCTGTGTAAAGTGGAGAAGGAATCAGGAATGGCTAGAAGAGAGCTGAGCTGCTGGGGCCTGACCCCACAGGGAGCCTGGGAGCTGGAAAAGTCCTTTAGGGTCATCCTAGTTGGCCTGACATGGCCCGGCCTTCACACTCCCTCGGGGATCAGCTGTTGGCTGTGGGCTGCCCAGGAAGATGGTGGCTTTGGGCAAGGCAGTTCTGTGCATCTGGGTCAGTCTCCCCAGGGGCTGACAGGAGGACCACCTGCCTGCTGCACCCCAGCAGCTGCGCCCTCCCCTGTCCTCTCCATCGAAGGGCCTTTGTGCATCACCACAGCCCCCGCTTCTCAGGGTAGGTAGGAGCGGGTGACTTGGGCATTATGGTTCTAATAATAGCTACCATGTGTCAAGTGCCAGTGGTGTGCCGGGCACTGGGGTTCAGTGCTTTTGGACATTATTGGCATTTAACCTGCACACTTAGTTTTGATGTAGGCACCATTCTTTGTTTACAGTTGAGAAACTGAGGCCAGAGAGGTTAAGTGACTTGCTCGAGACCACGTGGGTACCAGTAGTGGTGCTCCCACACCAGTTGGGATTTTCCTTCTGCCTGACCACTTGCATGGTGGGACCAGGTGGTCTCTCACATGTGAGTGGATGCCTTCTATTGCCCCTCCAGATTCACTCTACACCCAAGTGCTATAG
>NW_012102254.1:5086014-5099246 GCF_000951045.1 Mandrillus leucophaeus | reverse complement strand
GAGTGCAGTGGTGCAATCTCAGCTCACTACAAGCTCCGCCTCCCGGGTTTGCGCCATTCTTCTGCCTCAGCCTCCCGAGTAGCTGGAACTACAGGCACCTGCCACCACGCCCGGCTAATTTTTTGTATTTTTAATAGAGACGGGTTTTCACCGTGTTAGCAAGGATGGTCTTGATCTCCTGACCTCGTGATTCACCCACCTTGGCCTCCCAAAGTGCTGGGATTACAGGCGTGAGCCACTGTGCCCGGCCTTTTTTTTTTTTTCCATTGGGATGGAGTCTTGCTCTGTCACCCAGGCTGGAGTGCAATGGTGCGATCTTGGCTCACTGCAGCCACCGCCGCCCCGGGTCCATGCAATTCTACTGCGTCAGCCTCCTGAATAGCTGGGATTACAGGCGCACACCACCATGCTTGGCTAATTTTTGTATTTTCAGTAGAGACGGGGTTTTGCCATGTTGGCCAGGCTGGTCTTGAGCTCTTAACCTCAGGTGATCCGCCTGCCTCTGCCTCCCAAAGTGCTGGGATTATAGGTGTGAGCCACCGCACCTGGCCCTTCATGACTTTTTAATTACTGTTTATCAGACTTTATTAGCAATAGATGCTTGAAATATGGTGCTTAATTCTAGCCTAGATTAAAAAATTGAGCATTTTTTACATAAAAGGAAACAACAGGGGCTAGTCTGGTAATAAAGCAGCCCCTCCAGAATTCCAGGACAGAGGTCTGCCTGTGTTTCCCAGAGGCACTGGCTAACCAGCCTCCTCCCATATCAGGCATTTCATTAAACCCAAACCAAGTGCTGAAGGGGAAGAAAGTGACAGAAGGTCAATAGCCATGTGGCTGTGTCTGAGTGACTGGCATGACTCGATGTGATGACCTGGGGACTGCCACCAGAATGCCTTTTGGAGATGTGCCATAATTTGAACCAGTTGAATCCAGGTTTCCAGTGACATGGGAGTAAATTTCTGATTCTGCTGGTAACATTTCGCAGTGACATTGAAGACTCCAATCTGTCCGGCCCTGCAGATGCACACCCTGGGATATGGGGATGCCCAGTGCTTTAGACATTGGGCAGCCTGTGTGCATTCTTTTAAAAAACTGAGGCACAGTCTCACCATGTTGCTTAGGCTGGTTTTGAACTCCCAGCCTCAAGTGATCTCCCACCTCAGCCTCCCAAAGTGCTGGGATTACAGGCATGAGCTCAGGGTGTGGTGTTGGGCAAGTCCCTCTAGCTCTTTTGAGCCAAGATGACCTCTCAGGGTCCTTCCCGGCCCAAAGTCCTGTGACAGTGGCATTGGGTATAATTAGATGCCTGGATTTCAGCTAACCAAGTAATAGGGACTGGGCAGCATTATTGTTGGCAGTGGCAGAGAGCCTGGAAAGGCAGAGGCCAAGCGGCCTGGCATCCCAGCCCCTTCCCAGACCTTCACAGAATTAAAAAACAATCTTTATTTTTAGTTATGGTTACATTTGCAATTGTAAGTGGTAATCATTTTTACCTTAGGTATTCTGGAAAATACATACAATTAAAGAAGAAACATGAATCACTCATGTCCCTGCCATCCTTAGAATAATCAGCATTAAGATTGTCTGCAGAAAGTATCCAGTACAAAGGTAGTGGCTGAGCCCGTTAGTGATACAGAATGTATCAGGCACTGCGATTCTTGGATCTCTGGCCAAATGTAGAATCATTTACTGAGCTAGAGGCCAATTTGCTTGGAAGAGTGCATCCGATTAAAGTGAGATTAGAAAGGACTAAAGGTGTCCTTTAGGAAACAACCACACGTGGCAAGCCACTGGTACGATGATGATCACCAACCCTGCAGGCCTTTTGAGGCGCTCATTCCAATTAAACTTGTCATCCTTAGGGCAGGGGGCAGCCGGGAGTTCTGGTTTGTGGCACTCACTGTCCTTGTTTGTGCTGGCATGACCCAGTCCTCTCCGTGGGATCCTGTGGTACCCTGGGCATTGCTGGATCATTTGTCATAGGTTAGTGGCCTCAGGCCCAGCAGTGTCTGGGCCAGTCTCCCTTCTTTGTCCCAGTGCCCCACATGCTGTGGGCTCTGTGGATGCCTGTTGAAGGAGTGGAGGGACTTCCATTAGGCTGTGAAGGTGGAATAAGGGATTTTTAGCTGGGGTTATGGCTCTGAGACAGTTTTATTAAAATTTGTCTAGCAGTTTCTCTCTGCCAGACACTTTTCTAAGCACTTCTTATGCTTTTCTCACCTGTATTAAGTTGTTCAATCCTCCCAACAACCCTTCTTTATTATCCTCATTTCACAGACGGGGAAACTGAGCTACACAGAGGTTAAGTGGCCTGCCTAGTACTTTTATGAAGTAGCTTTGCTGAGTCTGGCTGCTGAGTTGGAGATTTTGACCACTGTGCTGTGCTGCCTCTTAGCTCTTGTAAGTTTCTCCTTTCTAACAAAGAAGAAACTTCAGGGGCTCCTGTGGCTATGGGTAGTTCAAGGCTGAGGTCTTTTTGTACTCTGGTGGAGCCAGGGCCATTCCAGGAGCAACAGAGAAGACAGAGTGTGGAGGCGTGCCTGCCGACTGGAGGAGTTGGGTGCCACTCTTGCAGCGAGAGGCTGTCTCCAGCTTCCTTTTCTGGCTAGGAGCCTGTGCCTGCACAAGTGCCTCCCTGCAGGGCAGTGGACAGAGCCCCAGAGGCTCAGAGGCACATGGGCTGCCTTTCATTCCTCTGAAGGGGTGTGGGTTAGGGCAAGTGGACCATGCCCTCAGGGGTGCTTGTGTGACATCCCCAAGTGCTACAGGCATAGGTAGGGGTGTGCCAACCCATACTTCCTTTGGGCGTGAGCAAGATGCCTTGTCTGGGGGTCAGGAGCAACCCCAGGCTGTGTGCAGAGGTGCTAGAACCAAATTTTATTTTATTTTGTTTTGTTTTTGAGGCTGAGTCTCGCTCTGTTGCCCAGGCTGGAGTGCAGTGGCAATATCTCAGCTCACTGTAACCTCTGCTTCCCAGGTTCAAGCAATTCTCATGCTTCAGCTTCCCAAGTACCTGGGATTACAGGTACACTCCACGTTGGCCAGCTAATTTCTGTATTTTTAGTGGAGACGGAGTTTTTCCATGTTGACCAGGCTGGTCTCGAACTCCTGACCTCAAGGGATCCATCCACCTCGGCCTCCCAAAGTGCTGGGATTACAGGTGTGAGCCACCATGCCTGGCCCATAACCAAATTTTGGTTGACACTGTCCTTAGAGTCCATCCGGCTATCTGAACAGAAACCTTGTCCTAAAACGAAACAGGTCACCAAAATTTCCAGGGCGTGGCAACAGCAGGGTAGCACTTGCCAGCGAATATTTATATCCACTCCAGTTTTTGTTTTCCACTTTTCCCCTTACAGGGAAACCAACTGGACACAAGGTCTCAGGGTCACACTGGAAGGCAGGAGACTTTCTGCTTGAATGTTTCAGAGGGAGTTCTTAGGATCCACAGCCAGGTTATTTTTAAGTTTTGAGAGCCATGAGTTTCAACTTGGCCAAGTTCCTTCCTCATCTTTCTTGTTGTGTGACTGTCGCTGTGTCCCTGGGGAGCGAGGATGGGTTACTCCCGGTTACTGAAAGCTGGTGGGGAGCATCTCAGGGGTCTTTACCTCCCTCCCCACAAACATGTTTTGTAGTATACAAAAAGTTCTGGAAGCCTGCCATGATGCTGTCTGTCATTCCAGGGAGGGAATTTGTATTTAGCATGAGTCCGCCCTGCAGCTAGTTCTGGAAGGATAGTGACTGAGGTACTTAGAGGACCCAGTGGAAAGGCACCCCTCTTAGCAGACAGGCCCCAAGTCAGGGGGTGAGCACATATTCCAGCAGGCCCAGGCTGGCCAGTATGTGACGGTCATTTCAGGTGGTAAAGCAGGAACAGATTTGCTCTTTGTTGCCTGAAACCCCTTCTGACAATAACAGCAGCTTCCCTGTTCTCCTGCCTCTCCCTGTCAGCTGGGTTGGTGGATTTCCTTTCAGCAGGGTAGAACCAAGTTGTGGCTGCGTTTGCTCGCGTGATGGTCAGGGCTGGCCCTGAGGTTTTGCATCTGCCAGAATGTCGCCTGTTCCCTCCCTTCCCCCTACCTCAGTTTGCATTCCTTCCTGATGATGCAGTGAGGTAGTAAATTTAGACAGAAATGGAATTGGGGGCAGCTCAGCTGCTGGCCATGGCTAGGTTCCAGGGCATTTGCTGACAGTTATCTTTACATTAAATGTGGGCAGCAAGGATTGCATTGCAGGCCTGATTGTGCTGCTTTCTGGCTGTAAGCTTGACTTTTCTGCTTCACTTTTCTGCGCTCAGTTTCTTCATCTTATGGAGACTAGAGGTCCTGTGCTGCTTATAATTCTGTTTCCTTTCCCTTGCGTTGAGCCTCAGAGCCAGTTTAGATTCAGGCCTCTTGGTTGGGAGAAGACTCTTGGCTTTGCAGGTGATGGTGGTTTAAGGGAGAACTTGCTTCGGACACCATGTGTGTATGGGCAGGGGCATCCCAGGCATGTACATTGGTTGAACTTGGAAGCTTTCCCTCATTTGCTTGCAGAGAAGCCCGTTGACGGAGTGGAGAAGGCTGAGATGGGGTGGGTGTGAAAAATGTGCACAATGACAAAGTTTGTTTAAAAGCAAGTGAGGCCCTGTCTCTAGGAAGTAAGCAGAATGAGGCTGGGCGTGTGGCTCACACCTGTAATCCCAACACTTTTGGAGGCTAAGGCGGGTGGATCACTTGAGGTCAAGAGTTTGAGACCAACCTGGCCAACATGGTAAAACCCTGTACTAAAAATACAAAAATTAGCTGGGTGTGGTGGCACGCCTATGATCCCAGCTACTCGAGGGGCTGAGGCAGGAGAATGGCTTGAACCTGGGAGGTGGAGGTCGCAGTGAGCCAAGATCGTGTCATTGCACTCTAGCCTGGGCAACAGAGTGAGACTCGGTCTCAAAAAAAAAAAAAAAAAAAAAGGGAAAAAAAAAAAAAAAAAAAAAAAAAAGAAGTAAGGAGAATGAAGAAATAAAACCAAAACCAAACACTGAATTAGCGATAAGATTCAAAATAGAAAGCACAAGACCTGGTCTGTAGAAGTTTTGAGATATTTGCTGAATGAATGAATTGTGGTGTGTATTTATAATATTACCCAATCAGAATAAAAAAGGGAACTATTTTGGTTGCGGTGCTGCTGTTTGCTCGGCAGTAGTGGCTGAGAAACAGTGGATGCTACAGACGTATTTTCTCCATAACTTGTTCCTGGTGGTGGCTGTGCCAGTTTTCACCAGACCTTGATTACCTGTTAGAGTTTTGAAGGGAGATGTTGTCTGGCGAGGACTTGGGTGACATGGCTTGTGGGAGGAGGGCCAAGCATGGAGTGGAAGTTGAATGTTAGAAGTGCCGGACCTCCAGTTTCAGTTAACTTGGAGAAGTCCTGTCTCTTGCAGTAAACTTGAGACTTGACTACATTTTGAGGTTAAGGGAATTTCAGTCGGTTAGCATATAACCTGGGGGAGCCTCTTGAAGTTTTCTTCTCTCTTTTTTTTTTGTTTTTTTTTTAATTCATAGGTGTGATCATAGTACACTACAGCCTCAAGCTCTTGGGCTCAAGCAGTCCTCTTGCCTCAGCCTCCCAGGTAGCTGGGGTACAGGCGTGTGCCACCACGCCTGGCTCTGAATGGTTCCTTGGTTTCCTTGGTGGGTGGAGCTCCAGTTCCTGAAGCTGGAGTTGTGGGCATGAACCCCAAGTGGGTCACTGGCTTTCCTGTGGGGTTCCACAGCCCTCACTTGCCCCTGCCCCAGACCTATCTATCTTTGCATTACCACATCCAGAAAAAATAGTTCCAAGCCAGGATAACTCATTCATTCAACAGCTGTTATTGAGTACCTACTATGTACAAGAGACTGAATTAGGACTAGTGGGGCTTCCTTTTGTCACAAACAGGTGTTGCTTAGTTTCTCCTGCTGTATCTGAGCTCCATGGGAGTGGGGTTTTTGTCTGTTTTGTTCACTGTTGTATCCCCAGGGCCCAAGGCAGTGCCTGGCACACAGCAGGTACCCAGTGGAAGCTTATTGAATGAGGCCGGGTGCGGTGGCTCATGCCTGTAATCCCAGCACTTTGGGAGGTCGAGGTGGGCGGATCACAAGGTCAGGAGATTGAGACCAGCCTAACCAACATGGCGAAACCCCATCTCTACTAAAACTACAAAAATTAGCCAGGCGTGGTGGTGCATGCCTGTAATCCCAGCTACTCGGGAGGCTGAGGCAGGAGAATCGCTTGAACCCGGGAGGCGGAGCTTGCAGTGAGCCAAGATTGTGCCACTGTACTCCAGCCTGGGCAACAGAGCAAGACTCTGTCTCAAGAAAGAAAGAAAAAAAAGACTTCTCAATGAATATGTGAACACTCTGGCCAGATGTGGGGAGCAAATATTCCCTGACTTCCTCCTGAGTATCAGTGCCTTTAGCTGGGACACACAGCCTGGCATCAGTCCATATCCTACACTGACGTGCTAGGGAGGCAGGGGCACTGGGCTGCTGTCCATATCCCTCAACCTGATCAGAGTTACTCAGATAAGTGCTCTCTCATGGGTCGGAGATGCCTTTGGTAGGTGGTGACTAGAGGGGCCAGAAAGGGTTGGGATACCATGGTTTGTCTGGGTAGAAACTTATAGAGTTCCAGGGGCCAGCTCACCAAAGGCCTGCACAGGTTTGTTAGGGAGCAGGGAGAGATGCTGGCAGGCATGCATGGTGCCTTTGATTTGAGGAGCTGTTGGTGGGAATGAAAAACCTCATAAGCACGTGGGCTTTGGGTCTGCCACCCTCCAGCTCTGCCAACAGCTGTGAGACCTTGGGCAGGTTGTTCAACAGCCCTGTGCCTCAGTTTCCCCATCAGTAAAATGTGCGTATGGTTGTGAGGACTGAATTAGCTAATGTCTGATCTAAGTTGTCCAGCACGGGAGACTGGCCATGTGCAGCTGCGAAGCACTTCAACAGGTGGCTTTTCTGAATTGAGATGTGCTTTTGAAGCACATCTGGATTTTGAAGACTTGGTATGGAAAAAAGAGTGGCTGATTAATATTTTTTATATTGATTGTATGTTGAAATGAGACTTATGCATATATTGACCTAAGTAAAACATTATTAAAATTAGTTTCACCTATTTTTACTTTCTAAATATGAGTACTTGAAAATGTAAAATCGCACGTGGCTTGCATATTTTTCTGCTGGGCAGGGCTGTGCCTTACAAAGCACTTTGAACGGGCTGTGACACATGGTGGTATGCTGTATACATTCTCTTGCTGTTGTCATTTTCTCGAAAGCATGGAAGCATCTTTACCTTGTCCCATCTGAAAGCCAAGCCCAATCAGTTTGTTCAGAACCACACATGCTTAAACAAAAAGATCATAATTTGTTCAAGGGAGGCTGATTTCGTGATTGCCAGCCACCAGGTGAGCCCACTGTGGCCAAATGCCTGATGCAAGGGATGGCAGGCTGCTCCCACGCAGCCTTGGAACTAGTCTGCTCCCACAGAAGCATGGGGGCTCTGGGGTCCGAAGCTGCTGTGTGCACAGGGCTTGATGGAGCAGGTGGTCATTGCAGCTGAGCCAATTTTCCAGCACCTTAAAAAATACACTCAGTTTAGCAAATACAGGCAGAAAGCCCAGAGAGATGGCCCATTCCCTTGAAGGAGGTAGAGAAGTGAACGATGGTGTTTCCTGTCCCGGGAGGTAGAGGAAGGCTATTTGGGATTTGGCTCATCAGGGGCCACAGGCTACTGGGATGCCTGTGTCCTGTCCCTCTGTCTAGGCTCTGGAGCCCTTTCCTGGGTATGGGCCTCCCAATAGGCCTGTGGCCAATGCAGGGGCAGGCTGGGAGGTGGCTTTCCAGGCAGCTTGCAAAGGCCTGTTTGTCTGAGGTCTGTCCTGACATCACTGAGGCTTTGCTTGCAGGTGGCTGGGGCTTACACAGAGGCCCTTTGTTGGCCGGCCGTAAAGGTCAGTTAGGAGCCATGAATGGACTGGAGCTGGCAGCCCCTCCTCTGCCCACAGCACACAGCTGCCACCTCTCTGGGTTGCCCATGCCTGATGGTGGGTGTGTGAGGTGTGGGGAGAAGCATCTCTGCCCAAATTTATAGCCAGAGAGCAGAGGAAGTGAAGTTGGTGGGGGGCAGTGAGGAGGGCAGGGAGGAAGAAAGGAGGTGATGTGGAGGAAGCTAGCATGGCTTCTGCCCAGCTCTGTCATGGTTTGCAGGCTCTCTCTCTCGCTCTCTCTCTCTCTCTCTCTCAAGACAAATTCTCACTCTGTGCCCAGGTTAGAGTACAGTGGCACCTTCTTAGCTCACTGTAGCCTTGGCCTTCTGGGCTCTAGCAATTCTCCCACCCCAGCTCCCCAAATAACTGGGACCACAGGTGTACACCACCGTGCCTGACTAATTTTTAAATTTTTATAGAGGCAGGGTCTCGCTGTGTTGCCCAGGTTGGTCTTGAACTCCTGGGCTCAAGTGATCCTCCCACCTTGGCCTCCCAAAGTGCTGGGATAACAGGTGTGAGCCACTGTGCCAGGCCGTTTGCAAGCTATTTGATGTCTGCCTTGGATACTTGGGGTCAGGCTCAATGCCTGCCAGTGCCTGCTTTTTTCTCAGCCAGCCAAGAAAGTCACTTAGTATCATTCTGCTGTGCTCTATTACTTTAAGTAGTCACAAGCCCTCCCACACTCTTACTTCTTGATAGGAGGAATGTCTAGGAATTGTTTTCAAAATGCTGTATTTGCATACAGAGAAATGTGTAGTTCGGTGAGTTTTGACAGATGCATGCACCTGTGTGACCCACATTCCTATCAAGATATAGAATAGTTCCATCCCCAGAAAGTTCCCTCATGCTTCTTTCCAGTTAGTGCTCATCTCCAGGCAACTACAATTCTGATTTTTTTAAATCATTTGTTAGTTTTGCCCATTCTAAGATGTAATATAAATGGATTCATACAGTATTTATATACAGTTGATCCTCATTATCCACAGATTCTGTATTTGTGAATCAGCTTATTTGCTAAAATTTATTTGTAACCCCAAAATTAATACTCACAGCTCTTTTGTGATCATTCACAAGTATAACAGAGTGCTGAAAAGTTTGAGTCCCCTGACACCTGACTTCCTAGCTGAAGTCGAACAAGGCAATGCTCCGCCTTCTTGTTTCAGCTCATACAGTAAACAGGTGTCCTTTTCATGGTCTATTTAGTGCCATGGTTTTTGCATTTTTGTGGTTTTTGTTGATGATTTTGCTGTTTCAAATGACCCTCAGGCATAGTGCTGGAGTGCTTTCTAGTGTTCCTAAAAGCAAGAGGACTGTGATGTGCTTTACAACGAGAATATGTATTAGAGAAGCTTTGTTCAGGCATGAGCTACAGGGATGTTGGCTGAGAATTTGATGTTAATGAATCAACAATACATACTAAGGAAGGTGTCTCTAAATAGAAACACACATAAAAAACAAGGTCATATATTAAACACACATAAAAAACAAGGTCATATATTAATCAGTTGATGAAAATGTTGTGGTCAGAAGTTTTCAGAAACCTAACCCTGTATTTCTGCCAGAAGCAGTAGTTCAGTATTGACTGATTCAGTATTCTTGCCAATTTTATAGAACATAACTATTGCAAATAATGAGACTCAACTATAGTACTCCTTTGTCTGGCTTATTTCACTCAGATAGTATCTGTGAAATTCAGCTGTACTGTTTTGCATTATCTGTTGGGCTTTTTGCATTATCAGTTGTGCTTTTGTTTTACTGCTGAGTAAGATTACATTGTATGGATATACCACTAGTTTTGTTTTTCCATTTCCATATTGAGGTGTTTCCCCCCCCCCCCGCCATTTTCAGCTATTATGAATAAGTCTCTTAGGATTGTTGGTGTGTAAGTCTTTGGGTTTTTTTGTTGTTTGTTTTTTTCTTTTGTAAATATGGGATCTCACTATGTTGTCCAGGCTGGTTTTGAACTCCTGACTTCAAGTGATTCTCCTGCCTTGGCCTCCTAAAGTATTGGAATTATAGGCGTGAGCCACTGTACCTTATATGTATATGAGTGTTTGTAATAGACACAGGCTTTCATTTCTCTTGGATAAATACCTAGGAGTAGAATTGCTGGATCATGTAGTAGAGGTATGTATAACTTTTTTAGCAACTGTCAAAAACTTTTCCAAAGTGGCTGTGCCGCTTAGCATTCCCACAACAGTATGAAAGTTCCTCTGATTCTCAAGCTGTTTTTAGAATTTCTTGGGGGCTCTGTTTTACTTGTTGCTTTCTAAGCCACCTGTTCTCTGAGCTGGCAATGCTTGGCTGATACCCTCCCAATTTCCTCTGTTAAAATATTATCTTCACAAGATATTTTATTCCTTTCTTGATAGTGATGGGCTATGAGTCCATCACTATTTTACTTTGCTTCTTTGCTCTCTTAAGAGTTTGATTTAAAAAACATTTTTTTGGTTTTGTTTTTACCAGTTTTCTCTAGTACAGAAATCCTCTTAGGCCCGGCGAGATGGCTCACGCCTGTAATCTCAGCACTTTGGGAGGCTGTGGCGGTTGGATCACGAGGTCAGGAGATCGAGACCATCCTGGCTAACATGGTGAAACCCTATCTCTACTAAAAATATAAAAAATTAGTCGGACTTGGTGGCGGGCACCTGTAGTAAAAAAAATAAAAATAATAATAATTAAAAAAAGAAATCCTCTGTCCGGGTGCTGTGGCTCACCCACTTTGTAATCCCAGCACTTTGGGAGCTGAGGCAGGGGGATTGCTTGAGCTCAGAGATTCAAGACCAGCCTGGGCAACATGGTGAAACTTTGTCTCTACGAAAAATACAAAAATTATCTGGGCGTGGGGGTGCATGCCTATAGTTCCAGGTACCGGGGAGGCTGATGTGGGAGGATCTTGTGAGCCCAGGAGGTCAAAGCTGCAGTGAGCCATGATTCACACCACTGCATTCCAGCCTGGGCAACAGAATGAGGCCCTGTCTCAAAAAAAGTAATATTAATAATAAAATAAAAAATAAATTCCTGTGTGGGTTTTTTTTTTTTTTTGGCCATTTTTTAAACCTTAAACACAGCTAACTATAGAAAAGTCAGAAAGTATAGAAAAAAATTGGAATGGTCACCCATCATCCTACTCTAGGGATAATCACTGTTAGGACAGACTGTTTTTCTTTTACACATAGATATTTAATGTTAAATAATTTGAGTGAACTAAAATTAACTTTGTTGTAGATTTGGAGACTTTAGTGAAAGTTGGGCCAATAGAGGATGTCAGGGAGTCAGAACTTCCCCTCTTCCCTCTTGGGGTCCTGGTGGGATCTGAAAACTAAATTGACAGAGATAAATAGAAGAGCATACAAATTTAATAAAAGTTCTATGTGACACGGGAGCCCTCATAAACAAATGAAGACCCAAAGCAGTGACAAAACATAATGTTTTTATATGAGGTTGAACAAAGAGAGGCATTTGTGGAAAAGTAACCAAATTATGTGGGGAGGCTAAAGGAAAGTAAGCCTTATTTTAACAAGGTCTGTTTTGTACAGAATTATCTCTGCTGTTACTCCCCACTGAAGAGTGTTTCTTTTCTCCTGGTACAGGGAGGGTACCTTTTATTTTATTTTATTTTATTTTTTATTTTATTTGTATGGATTTAGTGGGGAGAAGTGCACTTTTGTTACATGGATCTATTGCCTACTGGTGAAATCTGGGCTTCTAGTGTAACCATCACCTGAACAGTGTAAATTGTACCCACTAAGTAATTTCTGGCTGGGCGGTAATCCCAGCACTTTGGGAGGCTGAGGGGAGTTGGGGTATCTTGAGCCTGGGAAGTTGAGGCTGCCTGGGCAACATGGTGAAACCCCGTCTCTACTAAAAATACGAAAAATTAGCCAGGCAAGGTGGTGTGCACCTGTGGTCCCAGCTACTTTGGAGGCTGAGATGGGAGGACTGCCTGAGCCTGGGAAGTCGAGGCTGCAGGGAGCCACAGTCACACCAGGGTACTCCAACCTGGGTAGGTTGGTACCTTGTCTCAAAAAAAAATAATAATAATTTCTCATCCCTCACTTCCCGCCCACCCTCCTCCCTTTCCCTTCTAAGCCTCTGACGTCTGTCATTCCATACTCTATGTCCATAGGGAGGGGGCACGTTTTACATGGGAGTTTTCATCTCCTGACGATGAAATGCCCTTCTTGCATCTGCTGTTTTTCAGGTGTCTTTAGCTTGATATAATCCTATGTCAAAGTGGCATATTTTGGGGCAGCATATTCTGCCAGCCTTCAGGGGCCTCTAGGGATTAAAATAGAGTTCAGAAGCCAGCATATGAAACATTTTCCCTTACTGCTACTTGTTGGCAATGCTGCTTCCCTTTGGTTTAAGAAACTTTCTGGGAGACTTGTGTCACCCTAGTTTCTGAGAACTGGGCCCCCTTCCTCCTGCCCCCAACAGGGATCTCTTGCCAGCATCTTCCTGACAAACCTCTGTTCCTTGCTCTCTCACTCTCTCGAGGGACAGCTGGACAAGTGTCAGTGAGTTGTGGTTGTTAGAAGGTTTTTCTTCTCTAGCCAGCAGTCTTCCCAAAGACATGACCTAGTTAGCAGGCAGATGGATCCTGTAAAAACAAAACCAGGTCACGTCCCTCCTGGGCTTGGAAAGAATCCTTCAGTGCCCCCGACACCTTCTTCGTCACCCGCAGAGTTGGAGCCAAAGTCCTGAAAGTAGCCTTGGGGGTCCTGCCTGCCCCACCCTGAGTCCCTGCTGTGTGCTGCACCCGGGTCCCCTCCTGGCTGTGAGCCTATCACTATTCCAGTTTGGTAGTTGTTCTGGCCCCTCCCTGAAAGATGTATTGGTTCTTGAAGATTCACAAGAAAATCGTGCCTGTGTGTGCATTGCAGATAGCTCACTTTACAGATTTGATAGGAGAAAGTTTTTGTTTGTTTGTTTTTTTCTTTTTGAGATGGAATCTCGCTTTGTCTCCCAGGCTAGAGTGCAGTGGTGCGATCTTGGCTTACTGCAGCCTCTGCCTCCCGGGCTCAAGCGATTCAAGCTGGGGTTACAGGTGTGCGCCACCATGCCCAGCTAATTTTTGTATTTTTAGTAGAAACGGAGTTTTACCATGTTGGCCAGGCTGGTCTCAAACTCCTGACCTTGTGATCCACCCGCCTTGGCCTCCCAAAGTGCTGGGATTACAGACATGAGCCACCGCACCTGGTCTTTTTTTTTTTTTTTGAGACAG
>NW_012102254.1:5083364-5085889 GCF_000951045.1 Mandrillus leucophaeus | reverse complement strand
GGCCAGGCTGGTCTCAAACTCCTGACCTCAGGTGATCCACCCACCTCGGCCTCCCAAAGTGCTGGGATTACAGGTGTGAGCCACCGCACCCATCCAAGATAGTCTTAAAGAGCAATGTTTTTGTCTTTTCTAAGAAAGGACCCTGATGGTTTGCCCTGCATTACACTCCCAGGCAGGCACAGAACCAATGTTAAACTCTCCATTTTATCGCATGAACCCTGTCCAGTGCCCTACCTGTTCCTCCCACTCCAGGCTCATGACCACCTGTCAAGCACAGTTGTGCCAGGTGTCTACCTGCTCCATCTCTCCTCCTCCCAGCAGCCCTGCAAAGTGCCCGCTAATTTTCTCTCCTGTTTTGAAGATGGGAAAACTAAAGCAGAGAGCCACAAAGTCACTCACCTGGTAAGCGGCAGAACTGAACAAAGTGTGCTTGCGAGACTTTCTGTTTGTTCTGAGGAGACACTTGTGGGTGGGTGGAGTCTGCTGGAGGCTGTCCCTTGCCTGGCTGGCAGCAACCAAGCCTCCTGCTTCTGACTTGCTGGGGAGCGGGAGGATGGGAAGGGCTGTTGGTGGGAAAATTAGAGAGAATACAAAACCTCCCCTCAGCTTTAACAGGCTCTGCCAACAATTTTCACTTTGCCTCTTTTTCTTCTCTGGCACAGCCTTCCTCCTCTTTGGTGAATGCAGATTCAGAGCATCTCTGAAATCCACTCTGTGTTATTTCTGAAGAGAATTCGGGATTTTGTTTTTTCTGGAAAAATGAAAGGATTTTCATTCTGGTTCCCTTCTGGTTCTGTGTGGCGGGGCACCTCACTGCCTGAGGTCACTGACCTCCGAGCCCTTCTTGCCACTCCACTCATCTCTGCCCCACGTGTACATGCTCAGCCGCCTGCTGGAGTTTGTGGTTTCCGTAGTTGGAGGAAGGCAGGAGGGCAGCTGAAAGCGTGCTGAGTGGGGAGATGGGAGCAGGGAGCTGCCAGAAGGAGAGAACTAAGGGCAGATTACATGCGTCATTCATTCATTCATTCTCTCACTCACTTGGTAGACGTTTACTGAGCGCCTGCTGTGGGCTTGGCACCTGCTCAGGTCAAAAGGGTGGCTGAGTCCTCAAGGGCCCTGCTGTCCTGTGGGGACAGTTCCAATACAGTGTGGTCATTACCCAGTGGAGGAGTAGGGAGGGGTGTGGGGCAGGGAAGGAGGGAGCTCAGTCCGGAGAGTCTGGGAGGCCTGGGGAAGAACTCAGGAGGTTTTGTGAAGTGCAGTGTGTGGAATGCGGGTGTCTGTGAGGAGAGTGGTTTTATCTTTTTATGAATTCACTGTCCTAAGGCCTGGAAGAAAACACCTTTCCCAGAAAGGGAGGGAAGGAAATGAACACCTTTCCCAGAAAGGGAGGGAAGGGAGCACCTCTGTGCCAGGAGCAGAGGTAAGAGCTTACATGATCTCACTTAATTCTCACCGCTACCCTGTGAGATGCGTTTATTGTCACAGCCCATTTGGTGGGTGAAGAAGCTACAGTGATGCCTGAGGTCGGATCTGAATCCAGTGCTTACACCACGACCCACTCTTTACAGTTCCACTGCAGGAGGGAGGCTGTGGATGTGGGAGGAAGGTCTTGCCACTGGGACCCAGCAGGACTGCAGAGTAGTCCTTAGGCTCAGCAAGAGTGGACCCAGATTCTGGGGCTAGTGATGCTGTGATTCCTGATCTGCTTGGTGTTTACCAGGAGTGCTTCTTTTGTGAAAAATTATTGCGTTGTAAACTTAACAATATTTGGGCTTTTCTTTATGTATGCATCACTAAAAATGTTTTTTAAAAAACTATACTCTCTAGAAAAGGATAATGAGGTTTGGAAATCGTAAAATGTTTTTGTTGCTTGTCTTATCGAAACTAATTACCAATTATGTGTATAATAAATGCTCGCTCTTCTTTATTTATGTGTTATTTTTTTTCTTGTAGAGACAGAGTCTCACTGTAGCCCAGGCTGGTCTTGAACTCCTGGGCTCAAGCAGTTCTCCCACTTCAGCCTCCCAAAGTTCTGGAATTATAGGTGTGAGACACTGTGCCCAGCCGCGAGCTCTTCCTTATACTTGAACTTAGATTGCCAGATTTAACAAATAAAAATACATTTGAATGTCAGATAAACAAATACTTTTTAGTATAAATATGTACCATGCGATAGTACTTGTACTAAAAATACTTGTTTATCTGATATTCAAATTTGCGTGGTACAGTCATTAAAAAGTTTTTGTTGCCATGCTTAAATTCACATTTTAAGGCTGGGCATGGTGGATCACGCCTGTAATCCCAGCACTTTGGGAGGCCAAGACGGGCAGATCACCTGAGGTCAGGAGTTTGAGACCAGCCTGGCCAACATGGTAAAACCCCATCTCTACTGAAAATACAAAAATTAGCCGGGCATGGTAATGGGCACCTGTAATCCCAGCTACTCGGGAGGCTGAAGCAGGAGAATCGCTTGAACCTGGGAGGTTGCAGTGAGCTGAGATTGCGCCACTGCACTGCACCCT
>NW_012102254.1:5072218-5081329 GCF_000951045.1 Mandrillus leucophaeus | reverse complement strand
GGTGTCTGTGAGGAGAGTGGTTTTATCTTTTTATGAATTCACTGTCCTAAGGCCTGGAAGAAAACACCTTTCCCAGAAAGGGAGGGAAGGAAATGAACACCTTTCCCAGAAAGGGAGGGAAGGGAGCACCTCTGTGCCAGGAGCAGAGGTAAGAGCTTACATGATCTCACTTAATTCTCACCGCTACCCTGTGAGATGCGTTTATTGTCACAGCCCATTTGGTGGGTGAAGAAGCTACAGTGATGCCTGAGGTCGGATCTGAATCCAGTGCTTACACCACGACCCACTCTTTACAGTTCCACTGCAGGAGGGAGGCTGTGGATGTGGGAGGAAGGTCTTGCCACTGGGACCCAGCAGGACTGCAGGGTAGTCCTTAGGCTCAGCAAGAGTGGACCCAGATTCTGGGGCTAGTGATGCTGTGATTCCTGATCTGCTTGGTGTTTACCAGGAGTGCTTCTTTTGTGAAAAATTATTGCGTTGTAAACTTAACAATATTTGGGCTTTTCTTTATGTATGCATCACTAAAAATGTTTTTTAAAAAACTATACTCTCTAGAAAAGGATAATGAGGTTTGGAAATCGTAAAATGTTTTTGTTGCTTGTCTTATCGAAACTAATTACCAATTATGTGTATAATAAATGCTCGCTCTTCTTTATTTATGTGTTATTTTTTTTCTTGTAGAGACAGAGTCTCACTGTAGCCCAGGCTGGTCTTGAACTCCTGGGCTCAAGCAGTTCTCCCACTTCAGCCTCCCAAAGTTCTGGAATTATAGGTGTGAGACACTGTGCCCAGCCGCGAGCTCTTCCTTATACTTGAACTTAGATTGCCAGATTTAACAAATAAAAATACATTTGAATGTCAGATAAACAAATACTTTTTAGTATAAATATGTACCATGCGATAGTACTTGTACTAAAAATACTTGTTTATCTGATATTCAAATTTGCGTGGTACAGTCATTAAAAAGTTTTTGTTGCCATGCTTAAATTCACATTTTAAGGCTGGGCATGGTGGATCACGCCTGTAATCCCAGCACTTTGGGAGGCCAAGACAGGCAGATCACCTGAGGTCAGGAGTTTGAGACCAGCCTGGCCAACATGGTAAAACCCCATCTCTACTGAAAATACAAAAATTAGCCGGGCATGGTAATGGGCACCTGTAATCCCAGCTACTCGGGAGGCTGAAGCAGGAGAATCGCTTGAACCTGGGAGGTTGCAGTGAGCTGAGATTGCGCCACTGCACTGCACCCTGGGCAACAGAGTGAAACTCCATCTAAACAAAATAATAATAATAACCACTCCTCCCCCCAAAAAAGCACATTTTACTGGGCATCCTATATTTTATCTGGCAACCCTAAATTAAGCTGAGACCTGAAGGGAGTAAGGAGTACAACTGAACCATATTTGAGAAATCAGAGAATTTCCTGGCCAGATGGAAGGAAATAATCCAGGAGAGAAGCAAATTGGTGGAGGATGTCGGGTGGGGTATTCTAAATTGCTGGTGGGAAACTGAACCAATGTCAAGAGTGGGTACGTGGAGTGATCTGGAAAGGGAGAAGCGATATAAATGTTGCACTACTCAGCCTGCATGATGGGGTCAAGACACTTTCTGCTGGAGGTTGACATTTGTTTTAGTAGTTTATGTTGATGCAAAGATCCTGGGAAACATGCATGATTTTGAGCCTTCTCACAAGGAAGGGTGGTGTTAAAAGTGAGCTCACTTGAGAAACTGGCTTCAAAATCTGGGCCAATTTGAGCAACAAAATAATTAATGATAGAAGTGTATAGTAACTCAGAGAATAAAATAAATATCCACAAGTCCTTACCGATGATATAAATACATAAATGGGGAGAAGGGAAAACTTTTGTACAGAGGATTCCATTAATAAAATGTAGAAAGAATGATGAAAATGAAGAGGTCAGCATTTGGAAAGACCACTGTAATAATTGTTGCTGGCAAGAATCATCAATGGGGCTGGGCATGGTGGCTCATGCTTGTAATCCTAGCACTTGGGAAGGCCAAGGTGGGTGGATCACTTGAAGTCAGGAGTTTGAGACCAGCCTGGCCAACATGGTGAAACCCTGTCTTTACTAAAAATACAAAAATTAGGCAGAAATTGCTTGAACCTGGGGGGTGGAAGTTGCAGTGAGCCAAGATTGTACCACTGCACTCCAACCTGGGCAACAGAGCAAGACTCTGTCTCAAAAAACAAACAAACAAACAAACAAAAAGAATCATCAGTGGATGCTGCATAGTGAGCAAAAATATAAGGAACAGGATATTTACCTAATCTCCAATATTTCTTCATAAAGCTCGTGCTAATTCCAAAGAGAAAAAGAGTAATTTTACAGTGGAGAAATCTGGCCAATACCACCTTAACCAAGTGATCAAGTTAACACCAGCAGTAAAGTGTTCTGTTCTTCATGTTGACATCATGTACACCCTTATATGATGCACTGAGGAGGGCACACCATCACTTCTGGGACATTCCTGCCAAAAATGCATATCCTCAATCTGATCATGAAGAAACATTTAGGCAAACCCCAGTTGGGGACAGCGTGCAAGGTAATTGGCCTGTACTCTTCCAAAGTACCAAGGTCAAGAAAGACAAAGACTGAGGAGCTGTCCCAGGTTACAGGAGACCAAGAGAGACAACCACTAAATGCAATCGATTTAGTTCCAGGATTTAATTCCTCCCCTCCCCTCCCCTCCCCTCTCCTTTTTCCTTTCCTTTTCCCTTTTCCTTTCCTTTTCTTATAGGGTCTTGCTCTGTTGCCAGGCTGGACTGCAGTGGTGTGACCATGGCTCACTGCAGCCATGAAGTCCCAGACTCGAACAATCCTCCCACTTCAGCCTCCCGAATAACTGGGTCTACAGGCATGTACCACCACACCTGGCTAATTTTTAAAATCTTTTTTATTTTTTGTAGACGGAGGTCTTACTCTGTTGCCAGGCTGGTCTTGAACTCCTAGGCTCAAGAGATCCTCCCACCTTGGCTTCCCAAAGTCTTGAGATTATAGGTGTGAGCCACTGTGCCTGGCCAATATTTTCATTATTATAGAAACATTTCGATTAGGCAGTGCTACTCTATGATTTTTTAAAATTGTGTAGTATTTACTTTACCTCTACATTGGATATTTATATTTCCTATTTTTCATATTTAAGTGTTTAATATTTTGATGAGTACATTTGCACATTCTTTTCTAAACAACAGCATTTAATAACAGGTATACTTCACATTACCATAAATCCATCATTTGAAATTGTGCAATTCAGGCTGGGCGCCATGGCTTACACCTATAATCCTGTCTCTTATACACATCTAGACGGAGGTCTTACTCTGTTGCCAGGCTGGTCTTGAACTCCTAGGCTCAAGAGATCCTCCCACCTTGGCTTCCCAAAGTCTTGAGATTATAGGTGTGAGCCACTGTGCCTGGCCAATATTTTCATTATTATAGAAACATTTCGATTAGGCAGTGCTACTCTATGATTTTTTAAAATTGTGTAGTATTTACTTTACCTCTACATTGGATATTTATATTTCCTATTTTTCATATTTAAGTGTTTAATATTTTGATGAGTACATTTGCACATTCTTTTCTAAACAACAGCATTTAATAACAGGTATACTTCACATTACCATAAATCCATCATTTGAAATTGTGCAATTCAGGCTGGGCGCCATGGCTTACACCTATAATCCCAGCATTTTGGGAGGCTGGGGTGAGTGGATCAAAAGGTCAGGAGATCAAGACCATCCTGGCCAATATGCTGAAACCCCGTCTCTACTAAAAATACAAAAATTAGCCAGGCGTGGTGGTGTATGTCTGTAATCCCAGCTACTCGGGAGGCTGAGGCAGGAGAATCACTTGAACCAGGGAGTTGGAGGCTGCAGTGAGCCGAGATCACACCACAGCACTCTAGTCTGGCGACAGAGCGAGACTCCATCTAAAAAAAAAAAAAAAGAAATTGTGTAATTCAGTGGTTTTTAGTATATTCACAGAGTTGTGCAACCATCACCACTATCTAATTTTAGAATATCTTTATTATCCCAGAAAAGAAACCCTACTCCCACTAGCTGTCACTCCCTGCTCCACTCTCCTCCAGCCCTGGGCAACCAGGAATCTACTTGCTGTCTCTGTGCACATCCATTTTGGGGAGAATTTTTAACTTTTTTCCTTAGGAAAAATTCTGTTAAATTACAGTAGTCTGCCCTCATGCGTGGGGGATATGGTCCAAGACCCCCAGTGGATGCCTGAAACTGTGGGTAGTACTGAACCCTATACACACTGTGACTTTTCCTGTATACATATGCCTATGATAAACTTTAATTTACAAATCAGGCACAGTAAGAGATGAAGAACAACAATTATAAAATAGAGCCATTATAGCAGTTCACTATAACAAAAATTATGTGAATGTGGTATTTCTCTTTCAGAATATCTTGCTATACTGTACTCACCCATGTTTTGACAATGGTTGACTGAGACCGAGGAAAGGGAAGACTGCTGTATGGGGTCAAATAGTGTGAACTTTTTTGAAGGTTTTCTTTTTTTTTTTTTTTTGAGACAGAGTCTCACTCTGTTGCCCAGGCTGGATTGCAGTGGCATGATCTTGGCTCACTGCAACCTCCGGCTTCCAGATTCAAGCAATTCTCCTGCCTCAGCTTCCCAAGTAGCTGGGACTACAGGCGTGGCCACTGCACCTGGCTAATTTTTATATTTTTAGTAGAGACAGGGTTTTACCATGTTAGCCAGGCTGGTCTCGAACTCCCGACCTAAGGTGATCCACCCACCTTGGCCTCCCAAAGTGCTGCGATTACAGGCGTGAGCCACCGCACCCGGCCTTTTAAAGGTTTTTGTTGTGTCATGCCAAACTGCCCTCCAGAAAGGTTGTCCACATTTGTGCTTCCATTAAGAATGTATGAGAGAGCCCTTTTCTCTACATCTCAGTGACTCTGTTATCATCCTTATTTTCCATCTTTGTCAATCAGGTTAGTGACAAGTGGCATCCCCTCTTTGCATGTGACTCCTAGCAAGGAACACCTTTTCGAATGCTGCTTGGCCATTCCTATTTCATATTAGAGTTGAGAAAGCTCATCAGCCTCTGTGTGGAGAGACTCGAAGTGAAGACCCTTGTGAGGAAAAAGGAAGACCAGAGAGAAGGGTCTAACCAGAGGCTGCAGGCTGGGCTGCCCTGGCAATGGCTGGAGGAGAGCTTCATGCAGGAGTTGGGGGTGGGGTGCAGGACTTGCTCAGGGGTGCTTTGAGCTGCTTGTTTCCCTGTACAGTGGAGACCAGGAATCACTTAGGCCGGGGAATAGCAGTGTCCTTCAGCAAAAGTCCACCTCCAGGCAGTCTGGCGGGGCGAGCTCAAGCTCACCATGATTGGGAAATTGCATTAGAAACTTCCTTGCCCGCTGTGATGAAGTAAGGCCGTCGCTGGTTTTGAGGCCATGTGTGTTTTAATGGCAAGTTCAGAGTGAAGGAAGTAGGCTGGCGCAATGACCCCATAGCCCAGAGTGGTCTTAAATACTTCCTTTGTGGCTTGGTGATGGATTTACCCGTTGATGTGAGAACTACAGAGTGTGTGGGGGAGAGGGCAGAGGCAGGGGATGTCCAGGATGCCAGGTAGGCTGCAGGGTGTTGCGTTACATACATCTGTGGTTCTCGTCCCTGGCTGCGCACTAGAGTCAGCTGGAGAGCTTTGGCCTTATCCCCAAAATGGGACCCTGTCTCTGGAGGTAGTGTTGGGCATTTGCACATCAGTTCTGTACAGCCAGACTTGAGAAGTGGAAATCTGATATGTGTGTTAATCAGGAGCCAAGCAGCAGCCACCCCTGGAGATCTTCTGTGAGCTTTTAGAGTGGCTGGGAGAAGACTGCCGCTGTGATCATTAGTCTAGCTCTGTCCCAAGGACTTGGCTCCTCTTCAGAACCTGCTGATGCCCAGAGCTGTCCAGGTGCACAGGCAGCAACCTTTGGCGATGAAAGAGCCTTGCTCAAGCTGTGTTTGAGATAACTCATAAAATTATGTTCCAGGCAGATCCTTCTAGCATTCCTGCAGACCCTGACTGGATGCCCTGACCCTTGCCCCAGCCCCTTTCAGCACACAGTAGGTGGTCCATGGCTGTGTGATCTTGCATGATGTCTGGTGGTGTGGTGGGAGCCCTGCTCTGGGAGGCCTCCCTTCTTCACTGAGAGAGAGGTGGCACAGTACGAAGTCAGGATGTGAGACGGGGGTGGGAGCAGGGCCACATTCATTGGCTAGCCTGGTGAAGCCTTTTTATTTAAAACCTTTCCATCATAACAGGAGATGCCGATTTGGTCATCACCCTGGTTGGCTGCGTCCTCAGCCTGGCTGTGGGCAGGAAGGAGGCAGGAATTCTCTTCTAGCCAACTGTCTTGCTAAGGATGCTCTGCTATCTTCCTTTTTTTTTTTTTTTGTAAATCCTATCTCTGCTGGGGGAGTGGAGTAGATGTCCCCCAAAGTTCAAATTGCTTTTTGGCTTTGGGTGTGCAGAGGATGATTTAATACTAATTCAGGGTAGCTTATTTCACATGGAACACTGCCCAGGCAGGTTTGTATCTGCAGTTCATCAGTTTTGCTGTGTGTTAATGGTTTTCAGATAATCTTCCTGGAACCACTGCAGGGGGCCAGGACAGCCGAGGAGGCAGAGTGGGCTCTGTCCCATCCTAAACCATAGTGGTTTCTCTTATGTGTGTTGCATATAGTTGAGGTTCCATTGATACTTTTTAAAAGAAAGGTTTCTACCCATTTAAACCGTTTGAGAACCTCTGTTGTGTGCAGAGAAAGTTAGGTCAGCCTGATTTATATAGCTCACCAATGCCATTAATATGGAGCCTAAACAAACAAGAAATGCTGAGTGCCTCACACCCAGTACATGCCAAATAAGCATGGATCACGGTTGTGTATGTGCCTCTGCCTTTCCTGTCTCTGTGCCTTCACTCACCTAGAACACCGTCCCGCTGACTCTGGTTTTTGAATGTGTTCAGTGCTTATTTGGCATCTACTGTGTGTGAGGCACTCAGCATTTCCTGTTTGGGATCCTTCGGGGTTTGAATGTGCCCCCCAAAGTTCAAGTGTTGGAAACTGAATCCCCAAGGCAACAGTGTTGAGAGGTTGGAACTTTAAGAGGTGATTAGGTCATGAAGGCTCTGCGCTTGTGAATGGATTAATGATGTTATCTCTGGAGCAGGTTCCTGGTAAAAGGATGGATTTGTCTCCCTTTCCTGCTCTCTCTTGCACGTGCTTTCACCCTTCCATGATGCAGTAAGAAGGCCCTTGGCAGATACAGGCTCTTCATCCTTGGACTTCCCAGCCTCTAGAACCATAAGAAATAAATCTCTGCTCTTTATAAATTACCCAGTCTCAGGTATTCCATTATAGCAGCACAAAATAGATTAAGTCATGGAGATACTAAAATATACAGCCAGAGCCCTACCCTGCCTTATTTGGCTCAGCAAGCTTGTTTGTTTGACCAATATGAGGAGACATATACTGCTAACCCTACCTGGTATAAAACCATAAGCCACAAAAGAGAGGCGGGAGAAATGTTTGCATAATCCTTGGTGGATCATTGCCTCCTGCTGCACGTCTTTTAAAACAGGAAACTGTCCCTTGTTTTTGCCCTTTCCTGTGAGAATATTATGATTTTTAAAGGAATCTTGTATAGCCATTTTGGAAGACAGTTTGGCAGCTTCTTATAAAACTGAACATATTCTTGTTGTATAATCCAGCAATCACAGTCCTTGGTATTTACCCAAATGAGTTGAAAACTTATGTCCACACAAAAACCTGCACACGGATGTTTATAGAAGCTTATTCATAATTGACAAAACTTGGCAAGATGTCCTTCAGTAGATGACTGTATCAATAAATGGTTGTATATCCAGACAATGGCATATTATTCAGCACTAAGAAAAAATGAGCTATTGGGCCATGAAAAGACATGGAGAAACCGTAAATGCATGTTAGTAAGTGAGAGAAGCCAATCTAAAAGGCTGCATAATGTATAATTCCAAAGATACGACATTCTGGAAAAGGCAAAGCTTTGGAGAAAATAAAAGGATCAATGGTTGCCAGGGGTTTTTGGGAGGAAAGGATGAATAAGTGGAGCATAGTGGATTTTTAGGGCAGTGAAATTAGTCTGTTTGCTACTGTAATAGTAGATACATGCCATACACTTGTCCACACCCATAGAATGTACAACACCCAGAGTGAACCCACACATGAACCGTGGACTTTGGGTGATAACGATGTGTCCATGTAGGCTCCTCAGTTGTGACAAGTGTACCACTCTGGTGGGGAATGTTGATAGTGGAGAAGGCTGTGTGTGTGGGGAAGGGGATATATGGAAATTCTCTGTACCTTTTGCTCAGTTTTGCTGTGAACCTAAAACTGCTCAAAAAAAAAAAAAAAAAAAGTAAATTCATTGAAAAAATACCAGAAGGAAATAGGCCAAAATAATAAATGTCATTTTTTTAAAATAATAATTCCCACTGAAGTCTATTGGCCTATTGACTATTAATGATCTTCAGAAATCCACTGTGCTCCCCCAGCTCCTTTGGTGTCCCTGAAGCAGAGGCCCTGGGCACACAAATACCTTCTTCTGGGGCCGCTCCATGCCCAGAGTTCCAAGGGCCACATTTCTGTGTGCGTAGGGGTGGGCTTGGCCTTCATCTCCTAGCTGCAGCCAAGAAGGAGCTATGCTCCCATCACTGAGCTGGGATTTGGGGATTCGCTGGTGCCCCAAACCATGAAGATACTAAGTTTTGGGGATAAGCAGAACCCCTGGACCTTTTCGTCCTCTGTACTCCCTTAGCCCCTCTTGTAAGTGCAGTGGAGTGGACTGGAAAGGACACAGATAAGTCAGCCTGACTTTGCGCATTAGATTTAATCTTTGAACTTCAGTTTCTTCATGTATAAAGTGATGATGTTTTATAGAATTGTTGTTAAATGAAGAAACACATATAAACTGTCCAGCACCGTGATGTTTAATAAATGCCCATTCTGGGCTGGACATGGCGGCTCATGCCTGTAATCCCAGCACTTTGGGAGGCCAAGATGGGAGGATCACTTGAAGCCAGGA
>NW_012102254.1:5061991-5072168 GCF_000951045.1 Mandrillus leucophaeus | reverse complement strand
AGAATCACTTGAACCTGGGAGGCAGAGCTTGCAGTGAGCCAACATGGTGCCACTGCACTCCAGCCTGGGCGACAGAGCGAGACCCTGTCTCCAAAAAAAAAAAAAAAAATATATGAACCAAGGGTTTTCAAGACACTGGATATCAAGAAGGTGATTCTTGAGAGATAGGAAGCAAATGAGGTGAGCCCGGTGACAGCCTCAGCTTATTGTCTTGAGAGAATTTCCAGGCCTTGGCACAGGGAGGGAGAAGAGAGGCAGAACCTGGTGGACTCCCTGAGTTGAAAAGGAGCTGAGAGTCTACGGGGACCAAGGCAGCTAGTTTGTAGGACTCTAGCAAAACCTTTGTGAAGCAGTATCTGGTAAAGAACTTGTATCCAGAATGTATAAGGAGTTCTCATAACAATAAGAAAAAAAATAGGCAAAAGATTTGGGGACCTCACTAAAGAAGAAAAGGATGACAAATAAGCACATGAAAAGATGCTCACACACAACATCAGTTACTAGAGAGGTGCAGATTAAAGCTACAATGAGATGCTACTGTATAGCCTATTGCAATAGAATGAATAACATTTAAAAGACTATTCATGCCAAGTGTCGGCAAGGATGTGGAGAATTTGGAACTCTAATGAACTGCTGGTCGGAATGTAAATGATATAACTTCTTCAGAAAGCAGTTTGTCAATTTCCTAAACAGTTAATCATCCACCTACCATGAGACCCAGCCATGTCACTCCTAGGCCTTTACTCAAGAGAAATGCAAATGTATGTCCATTACAAATGCTTGTACACAAATGTTGATGGCATCTTTATTTGTAATAGCCTTAAACTGGAAACAACTCATGAGCATCAACAAGCAAATGGATAAACAAACTAATACATCCATATGGTGGAATACCACGTGGCAATAAAGAGGAATGAGCTCCTGCTGCATGTAACAACATGCGTGAATCTCAATTTATATTGAGTGAAGGAAACCAGATAAAGTACATAAACCAGATAAAGTACATACTCCAGATTCCATTTGTATAAGCTAGAAAATACAAGCTAATCTGTGATGACAGAAAGCAGATCAGTGGTTGCCTGGGGAGAGGAAGAGGAAGGGGAGAGGGATTGCAAAAGGCACAAGGACATGGGGAATCTCTGGGGCAGTGGATATGATAATTGTCTTGATTGTTGTAATGATTTTACAGGTGTATAGAAATGTCACAACATGGGGCTAGGCACAGTGACTCACGCCTGTAATCCCAGTACTTTCTGGGGCTGAGGCAGGCAGATCACGAAGTCGGGAGTTCAAGACTAGCCTGACCAACATGGTGAAACCCTGTCTCTATGAAAAATACAAAAATTAGCCAGGCGTGGTGGCACATGCCTGTAGTCCCAGCTACTCAGGAGGCTGAAGCAGGAGAATCGCTTGAACCTGGGAGGCAGAGGTTACAGTGAGCTGAGATCACACCACTGCACTCCAGCCTGGGTGATAAAGCAAGACTCCATCTCAAAAAAAAAAAAGAAATGTCACAACATACTGATACGGAAGCAGGGAAGGGAAGTGTTGGGTAGAGGAGGGCATGGTCCCTGGCTAGGGCTCTACCACCAGGGACCTAGGTGAGGACAGGCACTTCTGCCTTCACACCCAAATACTGCATTTTCCAAGACCACCCCAGCCTGCCTTGCTCCCATCCTGGGCCTATAAAAACCTGAGACCCTAGCAAGGCAGAGACAGAAGCTGCTGGACAGTGAGAAGAACACATCAGCGGAAGAAGATACAAGCGACTGGATGGCGAGAGGACGCCGGGAGCACACCGACAGACACTACCACACCAGCAGGCCATCACCTGGCAGAACGAGGCAGAGTTTGGCTGGGGCAGTCGGAAGAGAGCCTGTATGCTCCCCTAGAGGTTTGAGCAGTGGGGCACTGAAGAAGCGAGCCACACTCCCATTGCACACCCTGTGAGGGGGCAAGGGAACTTTTCCCGTTTTAGTACCAAACTGCACCCTTTAAATAGGTACAGCTTTTTATATGCTACTTACATCTCATTAAAGCTGTTTTATAAGAAGATCGCTTGGGCTACAATTTGGAGAATGGGCTAAAGGGGCAGTAAGTCTAATGGCAGGGGAACAATGCCCATCCCTTCCTCTCTGCTCCTAAAAGTGTATTCCTTACTCCTCTCACTTCCCTTCTGATTTTTGAGCTTGGTTGTTATAGTAACATGTGATGATATTTTTTCTTTCCTCTGTTGGGCATTTCTTTAAAATCCTGTGGCATGGGGGGCCCTGGCAAAGCCAAGGGAGGCTGTGAGCCTACTCTTTTTCTTCTTGTTGAGCCCGAGCCTCTCCTCAGCCCAGACCACTTCGTGAACGCACAGATGAGATTGGGCAGCTCACCACCAGCGGTGGCAAGGTCTGGTTTCTACAAGGGCAGGGCCACAGTGCAGCCACCCTGTTCCCCGCCCCGTAGCCAGCATCTGGAGAGGGGCTGGCTCCAAATGAGTGAGAGGGAAGTGTTTGTGGGGGCGACGAACGGTTTCCTGAAGGGCAATCAGAAGGCACGTACCTGCGGGGGCAGGAGGAGCTGCGGGTCGCCCCCCAGGGAGAGGCCTTGTGATTGAGGTCCCAGGCAGAAAGATGGTCGTGTGTGCGAGGGACAAGGTAGAATGGGAGGTGGGCCAGGGTGGGTAGTAGGAGATTGGGGGCAGGGCTGGTCTGGGGTCTGAATCCCTGAGCAGGTGGTGTGTTACGGGGTGAGGAAGGAGCTCCCCTCATTATGGGGGTGAGGGGACATGTGTGGCAGGAATAGCCACAGCTGCCAACCAGATAGTCACAATGAGACCTTTGAGTTGGAACTGGGGCTCAGATTCCCTCTCTCAAACCTACCCACTGTGCAGCCTTCAGCAAGTGACAGGACCTTTCTGGGTCTTAGACAGGAGATGGCAGCAGTCCCTTCACTGGTTGAAATCCCCAAGTCCGGCTAGGCACGGTGGCTCACACCTGTAATCCCAGCACTTTGGGAGGCTGAGGCGGGCAGATCACCTGAGGTCAGGAGTTCCAGACCAGCCTGGCCAACATGGAGAAACCCCGTCTCTACTAAAAATACAAAAATTAGTGAGGCATGGTGGTGCACACCTGTAATCAATCCCAGCTACTCGGGTGGCTGAGGCAGGAGAATAGCTTGAAACCAGGAGGCAGATGTTGCAGGAAGCTGAGATCGCACACTGCGCTTCAGCCTGGGGACAGAGCGAGACTGTCTCAAAAAATAATAATAAAAAAAAATCCAAGGAATAAAATATAAGTTCATACTGATGTACTGCACTCCAGCCTGGTGACAGAGTGAGACTCCGTCTCAACAACAACAACAAAAAAACTAAGTCCAGGGTCTGGCCCATAGTAGACACATGATTTCCTAGAATGTAAAATTCAGTTTATCGTTTTCCCTACTTTTTCTGTCTAGAAAGTACTTTTAGATCCATTTAGCCGCAAGGATGAAATCTTTTCCTACCTACTTGGCTTCTTATGGGGTCTTCCTCACTCTGCGACCCATGATTTCGAACGCAGGTGGCTTCCTTCCTCATTTTGTATCTGTGCTGTGTGGTCATGGTGGAGAGAAAGGATGTCAGCAGCCCGAAGGACTCAGCTGCAGGAACAGAAAGTGAGGGACAGCTGAAGGCAGAGGGTCACAGTCCTCAGAGAGAGGAAACCAGAAGAGAGTGTAGCTGAGCAGGGTGCGGAGAGAGGGGAGGAAGCCCTGCCATGGAGAGATAAAGTGGCAGGAAGTCCAGGGAGGCCCTGGCTGTTGTCAGAGCATCCATGCGACGACGCTGACCGTCCTGCCAGCATCTTATGAACGGGGGTAGGAGAGGGTGCTGGATTTCATTCCCCAAACCCTAATAAGATGCATTCGCTAGAGGGATTGCAAAAGGCACAAGGACATGGGGAATCTCTGGGGCAGTGGATATGATAATTGTCTTGATTGTTGTAATGATTTTACAGGTGTATAGAAATGTCACAACATGGGGCTAGGCACAGTGACTCACGCCTGTAATCCCAGTACTTTCTGGGGCTGAGGCAGGCAGATCACGAAGTCGGGAGTTCAAGACTAGCCTGACCAACATGGTGAAACCCTGTCTCTATGAAAAATACAAAAATTAGCCAGGCGTGGTGGCACATGCCTGTAGTCCCAGCTACTCAGGAGGCTGAAGCAGGAGAATCGCTTGAACCTGGGAGGCAGAGGTTACAGTGAGCTGAGATCACACCACTGCACTCCAGCCTGGGTGATAAAGCAAGACTCCATCTCAAAAAAAAAAAAGAAATGTCACAACATACTGATACGGAAGCAGGGAAGGGAAGTGTTGGGTAGAGGAGGGCATGGTCCCTGGCTAGGGCTCTACCACCAGGGACCTAGGTGAGGACAGGCACTTCTGCCTTCACACCCAAATACTGCATTTTCCAAGACCACCCCAGCCTGCCTTGCTCCCATCCTGGGCCTATAAAAACCTGAGACCCTAGCAAGGCAGAGACAGAAGCTGCTGGACAGTGAGAAGAACACATCAGCGGAAGAAGATACAAGCGACTGGATGGCGAGAGGACGCCGGGAGCACACCGACAGACACTACCACACCAGCAGGCCATCACCTGGCAGAACGAGGCAGAGTTTGGCTGGGGCAGTCGGAAGAGAGCCTGTATGCTCCCCTAGAGGTTTGAGCAGTGGGGCACTGAAGAAGCGAGCCACACTCCCATTGCACACCCTGTGAGGGGGCAAGGGAACTTTTCCCGTTTTAGTACCAAACTGCACCCTTTAAATAGGTACAGCTTTTTATATGCTACTTACATCTCATTAAAGCTGTTTTATAAGAAGATCGCTTGGGCTACAATTTGGAGAATGGGCTAAAGGGGCAGTAAGTCTAATGGCAGGGGAACAATGCCCATCCCTTCCTCTCTGCTCCTAAAAGTGTATTCCTTACTCCTCTCACTTCCCTTCTGATTTTTGAGCTTGGTTGTTATAGTAACATGTGATGATATTTTTTCTTTCCTCTGTTGGGCATTTCTTTAAAATCCTGTGGCATGGGGGGCCCTGGCAAAGCCAAGGGAGGCTGTGAGCCTACTCTTTTTCTTCTTGTTGAGCCCGAGCCTCTCCTCAGCCCAGACCACTTCGTGAACGCACAGATGAGATTGGGCAGCTCACCACCAGCGGTGGCAAGGTCTGGTTTCTACAAGGGCAGGGCCACAGTGCAGCCACCCTGTTCCCCGCCCCGTAGCCAGCATCTGGAGAGGGGCTGGCTCCAAATGAGTGAGAGGGAAGTGTTTGTGGGGGCGACGAACGGTTTCCTGAAGGGCAATCAGAAGGCACGTACCTGCGGGGGCAGGAGGAGCTGCAGGTCGCCCCCCAGGGAGAGGCCTTGTGATTGAGGTCCCAGGCAGAAAGATGGTCGTGTGTGCGAGGGACAAGGTAGAATGGGAGGTGGGCCAGGGTGGGTAGTAGGAGATTGGGGGCAGGGCTGGTCTGGGGTCTGAATCCCTGAGCAGGTGGTGTGTTACGGGGTGAGGAAGGAGCTCCCCTCATTATGGGGGTGAGGGGACATGTGTGGCAGGAATAGCCACAGCTGCCAACCAGATAGTCACAATGAGACCTTTGAGTTGGAACTGGGGCTCAGATTCCCTCTCTCAAACCTACCCACTGTGCAGCCTTCAGCAAGTGACAGGACCTTTCTGGAACCTGGGTTTTAGACAGGAGATGGCAGCAGTCCCTTCACTGGTTGAAATCCCCAAGTCCGGCTAGGCACGGTGGCTCACACCTGTAATCCCAGCACTTTGGGAGGCTGAGGCGGGCAGATCACCTGAGGTCAGGAGTTCCAGACCAGCCTGGCCAACATGGAGAAACCCCGTCTCTACTAAAAATACAAAAATTAGTGAGGCATGGTGGTGCACACCTGTAATCAATCCCAGCTACTCGGGTGGCTGAGGCAGGAGAATAGCTTGAAACCAGGAGGCAGATGTTGCAGGGAGCTGAGATTGCACACTGCGCTTCAGCCTGGGGACAGAGCGAGACTGTCTCAAAAAATAATAATAAAAAAAAATCCAAGGAATAAAATATAAGTTCATACTGATGTACTGCACTCCAGCCTGGTGACAGAGTGAGACTCCGTCTCAACAACAACAACAAAAAAACTAAGTCCAGGGTCTGGCCCATAGTAGACACATGATTTCCTAGAATGTAAAATTCAGTTTATCGTTTTCCCTACTTTTTCTGTCTAGAAAGTACTTTTAGATCCATTTAGCCGCAAGGATGAAATCTTTTCCTACCTACTTGGCTTCTTATGGGGTCTTCCTCACTCTGCGACCCATGATTTCGAACGCAGGTGGCTTCCTTCCTCATTTTGTATCTGTGCTGTGTGGTCATGGTGGAGAGAAAGGATGTCAGCAGCCCGAAGGACTCAGCTGCAGGAACAGAAAGTGAGGGACAGCTGAAGGCAGAGGGTCACAGTCCTCAGAGAGAGGAAACCAGAAGAGAGTGTAGCTGAGCAGGGTGCGGAGAGAGGGGAGGAAGCCCTGCCATGGAGAGATAAAGTGGCAGGAAGTCCAGGGAGGCCCTGGCTGTTGTCAGAGCATCCATGCGACGACGCTGACCGTCCTGCCAGCATCTTATGAACGGGGGTAGGAGAGGGTGCTGGATTTCATTCCCCAAACCCTAATAAGATGCATTCGCTTCTGCAGTCTGGGCCAGCAGCATTGCACTGACATGTGTAATTCATTTCACCTTTCCTTTTTGGTGAGCTGTCTTGCAGGACGGTCCTCTTCATGTGCTCATAACGTGGGTGGTGGAAAGCGTGGGCATGCCATGCTAAGCTGCTGAGTCCCTGTGCCCCTCTGCTCTTTGTAGCCACCATTTTACAGGGGGTTAAACAAAGAGGCCACAGCATTTGGGAGTGGTTTTACACCATGTTTGTGAGCAGAATTGTATTCACGAGTGCACTGCTTTAACATTACATGTAGCCTGCTTCGAGTTGATGCCTGACATTGAGTTGTAGCCTGCTTTGGTTGATGCCTGACAAACTAGCTTTTCTTGCTCAATGTAAAGGCTTAGAGTCAGTTCCACCGGGGGACTTACGATGGGTAATCTGGAAGTGGACCTCGGCACTACCAAACAACTCATACTTTGACATTTTGCCATGGCCTGATATTCAGCGTTTTTCAGAAAGATTTCTCCCCCATCATCACATTTGAATTATGTCATAGCCAGTTCCCAGTAGATATCCATAGAATCCATTTCTCTGTGTTAAGGTCTGCTGAGGGGATACTAAGTGCACTTTGTCTGTGGCTGGGGGTGTTCAGAGATGAATAAGACCCTGGGCCTTGGTATGAAGTGCTTGTTGGGGAATAGACACATGTGCCCAAGATACAAGGAAGTGGGTGCCAGGTAAGGAGGAAAGAGGAAAGGACTGTGCAGGGAGCTATGTGGAATGTGATTCAACTCACACTTGTTTCCTTGAGCACTTACGGAGGCCACAATTAAGATGTGGCCCTTACTCTGAAGGCAATTGCAAGTCACTAGGAGAGGCAGGCAAATGCCCAGGTAACTAGCAGCTCGCCACAGCATGGTAGGTGCTGTGCCCAGTGGATGCCACCACCATCACTTCCACGTTTGCCCCATCTCAGATACTAGAGGCCCCATTTGGCCTGGCCTGGTCCAGTGGCCGCTGTCCACGGGCCCCTAGCAGCAGCCATGAACACCACTGCTTTCCAGAGTGATGAGCCTGCTTAAAGGAGCCTTAAAAATGAGTAGTAATGCCTGAACCCTGTTGTGTTTATGCTTTGCTGCCAGGTGGGCCCCACAGCTCCATGTGTACCAGCAAAAGAATGCAGTTTGCCCAGAACTGTATTTTCTACCTTGAGAGGATAAGGTACCTAAGTTGTATATAAAAATCATTAGACAGAAAGCAATGCTGATGCCTCTGAATTACTTGATGCTTTCAGTTTCATAGTGATGGGGGCTCCCTATTGACTTTGCTGCTTGCAAGGTACAGAAATGCCAGCTGTGCAGTAATCTCATCCCCCTGCCACCTCCCCCTCCACAGGCACACACGCATGCATTTCATAGCCATTAAAGAGAAGATGGAAGGGAGGAGGCATGCAGGAACTTTTTGGGGGTGTTGGAAATATTCTATATCTTGATTTGGGTTTGCTTTACATAGATCATTTGTCAAAACTCATTGAATGGTAGACTTATGCTTTTCATGTCTGTCTGTGAATTTTACCTGGAAAAAATAAGCCTAAGCAAATAAAATAATGAACTCTAGTTAATGATGGGAAGGCTGAAGTGTTTGGGGTGAAGTTGCTGCCTGCAACTTTGAAATGCATCAAGAATGGGATGGATTGTTGGATTGATTGAGGAATGGATAGCAAAACATTAATTACAGAATTGGGATGGTGAGTATATGGGTATTCTCTGTATAATTCTTTCAACTTTTCTGTTATGTTTGAAAATTTTTATAATAAAATATTGAAACAGAAGAAGAACTGCAGATAACCAATACTTGTGCCCTCTTGAGCTTTCTATAAATGAATTTCTCTAATGGTCAATTTCTTGTCTGTTTCCTACACACTGCTTCCCCCTGCTTTCTGGTGTTGGCAGAGGGGCTTTCTCCTTAAACCTGTTGGTGTGGGGGGATTTCATGAAGGATGTGTTAGCTTGGACTTCCTTTGATGGTGATGCAGTTTATCAATTTAAAATGATACGAACTCTGAAACACAGGGCTTTCTACCCTGTGGGCAGAAGGCTGGGGATTTGCAGCCTGAGAATAGCCTGACAGATGAGAGCCAGAGTTAGAAAAGGATGCATGAGCTCCCCCTGACCAAAGGATGCCAGCTGGCTACCTTGCTGGGTGCTAGGGGAGCAATTTATATTTATAAAATCTGTAAAGTAGATTTTTCAAAAATTTTAACATTATATAGTATACCTGAACATATTCAAACACTTTTTTGAGATGACCTTTTAAAATCTGTAAAGTAATGCCTGCTGTCTTACAGAAAACTACAGGAAATATAAAGAAATAAGGCCAGCTACAGTTTTACAACGTAAAACAACCACTGTTTATATTTTAATATATTCCTCCGTGAATCTTTTTTCATCTTGTGCATTGTTTACATAATTGTGCTGTCTTTCATTTGACTGTAATGGAGGAGTTCTTTGGAAGGGAGACTCCAGGGCCGCCTTGATATGGACGGGCCGGAGCCTGGGCTGCTGCTGTAGGGGTTCTGGGCTGGCCTAGCCTGAGAAACCTCCAGCCTATTCACAGAGCCCTTGTGAGATCCTGAGAGGCCCAGGACTTCTTAGACAGCTCTTTTTAAGCTGAAGGCACTTTTCGCAGGTGGCAGTAACATGATTGTCATCCTTATGATTTGCCTGTTAATTGAGCATTTCCCAAGTATGGGGCCCTGCACTAAGTACTTTGCACATATTCTCTCACAGTAACCCTACGAGGGGGCCACTGTTGTCCCCATTTTCTAGCCCAACGTGGGAGTTTAATTAGTCTGCCCTCGTCACATAGCTGGTAAACTGTGGAGCTGTTCTAGACCAGGTGTCCCAATAAGCACTTTGTAGTTGAGGCAGGTTAACTCTTTAGAACTTTTTGGTTTGCAAAGCAACCCTTTTAATTGCTGCTCCTGGAAACGTGCAGGGCAGATGGAATGAACCTCTATTTCCTAATTAAGAAATGGACACCCAGAGAGCTGATCACCATTAACCTAAACTACAGGAGTCACAGGTAGGTGGGAGGCTCAAGCTCAGAACCTGGCTCTTTAAATTTGTTTTTTCAGGCCAGGCGTGGTAGCTCATGCCTGTCATCCCAGCACTTTGGGAGGCTGAGGCAGGCGGATCACCTGAGGTCAGTAGTTAGAGACCAGCCTGGCCAACATGGTGAAACCCCGTCTCTACTGAAAATACAAAAATTGGCCAGGCGCGGTGGCTCACGCCTGTAGTCCCAGCACTTTGGGAGGCCGAGGTGGGCGGATCACCAGGTCAAGAGATTGAGACCATCCTGGCTAGCACGGTGAAACCCCGTCTCTACTGAAAATACAAAAAAAATTAGCCGGGCATGGTGGCGGGCACCTGTAGTCCCAGCTACTCGGGAGGCTGAGGCAGGAGAGTGGTATGAACCCGGGAGGCGGAGCTTGCAGTGAGCCGAGAT
>NW_012102254.1:5055899-5061402 GCF_000951045.1 Mandrillus leucophaeus | reverse complement strand
CTGTGTTGCCCAGGCTGGTATTGAACTCCTGGCCTCAAGCAATCCTCCTGCTCTGGTCTCCCAAAGCACTGGGGTTATAGGCGTGAGCCACCACACCTGGCTGGCTCTTTAAATTTCTGATTCATCATGTTGCCCCCAGAGTCAGAGAGCTGAAGAGGCTGAGGAAGGAATCGTGGAGCAGGCTGAGATGAAAGCCTCAGGACTTGAGTGAACAGAAGGGCAGGAGTAGAATGCACTAGGTAGGGGCTCATCAGCAAAGGCTGGGCTAAGACCCTGTGGGACTTGTTAGGGGGTGAGGAGCTGCTGGTGGAAGGGCAGGGAAGAGCACTTGCTTGCAGTGTGACAAACCCGGGGCTTGGGGTGTTATATACTTTTTGTAAAACTTGAAGTTACTAAATCCTAGTTGGTGGTTCCCACTGAAAAATAAAGGAAATAATTTAGTTAGAATTGTCTGGCCACGCATGGTGGCTCACAGCTGTAATCCTAGCACTTTGGGAGGCTGAGGCGGGAGGAGCGCTTTAGCCTAGGAGTTCGAGACCAGTCTGGGCAACATACCGAGAACCCCCGTCTCAAAAGAAGAAGAAGAAAAAAAGAAATTGCCCAGCCTGCATGTTTGGCGTATTATAGTGATGGTGCGATCTTTGTGAACTGTCTTATAAACAGTGGGAACCTTCCGAAAGCTTTGGGTCCGGTGAGGGAGGGAGTTGACCAAGCCCGGGTATTTTGAACATTAGCATAACAGTGGAGCAGGGAAAGTGGGACCGGAAGTCCAGCCTGGTAGCTGTTTTCTGCAGTTAAAAGAGTGACAGAGGGAGAGGGAGGGAAAGACACTTCAAATGAGTCATCCACTGGATTTGGTGGTGGGCTGGCCATGGGGAGGGATGGTATGATGCTTTGTTCATTGGCTTTTTTATGACTCAGTTTCCACTGGTTCCCTCCTGACTCACTGATGTTTCTCTTGTCCTTGCAGGAGCCTGTGTGAAATGCAGCAAAGGGGTGTTTGGGGCTGGCCAGGCCTGCCAGGCCATGGGGAACCTCTACCACGACACATGCTTCACCTGTGCAGCTTGCAGTAAGTGTGGGTGTGGGTGTCGGGTGTGTGGGGGATGGGTAAGAAACTTGGGGACCGAGAAAGGGAGGAGAGAGAAGATCATCTTTCCGGAGACAGTTGGTCCATGGCCCTCCTCGGCCCCACAGAAAAGCCAGACAGTGTCTTTTACAGCAGGGTTTCTTACCACCCCCAGAGGCCGATCAGGGCACGGTGACTTCCCACAATACCAAAGATTGCCTGTGATTCTGGTGATAAGTTGAACGAGTTCAGAGTGATCCCTAATCACATCAGGTTTGAAATACATAAGAAGAGGTTTCAGAAGATTTGGGAGGAAGTGCTGGGATTCACCATGTCTACCCTGTTTGTCAGTTCTGTCTCCCACTGTGGGGATCAGCCAACCAAAAGTGATGAGTCAGTCAGCTACCCCAGAGTGAGGTGGGGGGGTCCTTTATTACTCTGTAACCAACTCCCTCACCTCATCTTTGATTCGGAGGCTGCTGTATGAGCATGAGGTGTGTGTGCACGCCACCCGTGTGCTGGTGCCTACCTAGCACACACCTGTGGGCATCTTTATACTCCAGTACGTGCATTATAATGCAGGCAGCCCATCAGGAGTCTGGATTGAATGGATGGCAACAGCTGCCTGTGGAAGATTCTAACACATTGCATGCTTGCCAAGTCTGACCAAGTTATGGATTGTGCTTGTTTTCTGGTCTCTATCAAATATTAATTTTGAGGAGTATTTTTAGAAAATGTCCTGCCTATATTCTCAATCCTATCCTGAGGCTAGCAGCTCTCAACTAAAAGGGAACGTTACAGCAGAGTCACAGGGTGTCAGGGACAAAGGGGTCTTTCTTACCATCTGGCCTCGTGGTTTGCAATTCTGCTGCTCATTAGAGTCACCTGTGGAGACTTTAAAACCCAATGATGCCCTGGCCCCACCCTTGATTAGCAGAATCAGATTAGTGAGATTCCTAGCTAATCCTATCAGATTAGGATTTAGCTCTGATTCTCCTAATCAAGGGTGGGGCCAGAGTATCACCCTTGGAATTCCTAGAGTGGGGCAAGTGTGTTTTTGTTTTTTTTTGAGATGGAGTCTCCCTCTGTTGCCAGGCTGGAGTGCAGTGGTACAATCTCAGCTCACTGCAACCTCCGCCTCCTGGGTTCAAGCGATTCTCCTGCTTCAGCCTCCCGAGTAGCTGGGACTACAGGTGTGCGCCACCACGCCCAGCTAATTTTTGTATTTTTAGTAGAGACATGTTGGCCAGGATGGTCTTGATCTCTTGACCTTGTGATCTACCCTCCTCGGCCTCCCAAAGTGCTGGGATTACAGGTGTGAGCCACGTCATCCACCCAAGAGGGGCAAGTGTATTTTTTCACAGTTTCTCGGATTCTTCCAGGGTGTGGTCAGGGCTGACCACCATTAGTTTGGGGCTCCTCATTTTGGATCCTCCTGGAGAAGGGAAGGGGAAGAACTTGTTCACAGCCAGAGATCCTAATTCTCAGTATGAAGTTAACCAGTGCACATGGTTAACCAGTGGCCTCCTAACCTGCTGAGCCTTCATGGTCCAGGCAGATGCCTGAGTTCTGAACCTCACGCTTCAGTCCTCACTGCAATTTCCCCTGGAACACATGCCTGAGAGTTTATGGTTTACCCATTGTTCAGTGTTCACCTATGTAGGGAAAGACTTTGAGATGAATCAAAAAGCCTAGTGAATGTCTGCAGTGGAAATCTAGGAGTGGTCTGGTTATCGAATTCTCTGGGTCTAGGGGCCTTTCCTTGTCTGAGCTATGTTGCACTCTGTAAGTTGTAGAATATTGATGGTAACAAACACGATTCTTGTCTATAGCAATGCAGACTGTCCGGTGGAGGTGCAGTTGATGACTGTTGCCCTGTGGAGACTGACCAGTTTTGCAATCTATTAAGCAAATTGATTTCAACATTCCTGATGGTCTATGGTTCTTTGAATTCTCCCAATTATACCACTTATTGGTTCATTTATTAATTGATGAGTTAAATAAAGCCTTGGGCACATGTTTGTATTTCATCTGTATGGGAGCTGTGTTTAGGCCCTCTTTTATTTATTTATTTAGTTTGTTAGTTACATTTTAATTTTAGTTTTAGATTCAGGAGGTGCAGGTTTGTTACAAGGGTATATTGTGTGAATCTGAAGTTTGAGCTTCTATTGGTCCTGTCACCCAGACAGTGAACATAGTACCCAGTAGAAAGTTTTTCAGCCCTTTTCCCCTCCTCTTCTTCCCTCCTTTTGGAGTCTCCACTGTCTATTGTTCTCATCTTTTTGTCTGTGTGTATCCAAAGTTTAGCTCCGACTTCTAAGCGAGAACATGCAATATTTGGTTTTCTGTTTCTTGTGTTTCTATGTTGCTGCAAAGGACATGATGTCATTCTTTTTTATGGCTGTGTAGTATTCCATGATGTATATGTACCACATTTTCTCTATTTAGTCCACTGCTGATGGGCACCTAGGTTGATTCCATGTCTTTGCTATTGTGAATAGTGTGGTGGTAAACATATGAGTGCAGGTATCTTTGGTAGAAGATTTACTTTTCTTTGTATATATATCCAGTAATGGGATTGCTGGGTCAAATGGTAGCTCTATTTTTAGTTCTTTGAGAAATCTCCAAACTGCTTTCCACAGTGGCTGAACTAATTTACACTCCCACCAACTGTGTATAAGCATTGCCTTTTCTCTATAACCTTGCCAACATCTACTTTTTAACTTTTTAGTAATGGCCATTCTGTGGTTTTGATTTGCATTTCTTTGATCGTTGATGATGTGGAGGTTTGTTTTGTTTTGAGATGGAGTCTCGCTCTGTCATCCAGGCTGGAGTGCAGTGATATAATTGTAGTGCACTGCAGCCTTGAACTCCTGAGCTCAAGCAGCTTCTGAGTAGCTGGGACTGCAGGCATGTGCCACCATGCCCAGTTAATGTTTTAAAATTTTTGTAGAGACAGAGGTCTCGCTGTATTGCCCAGGCTGGTCTCGAGCTCCTGAATTCTGGTGATCCTCCCACCTCAGCCTCCCACAGGGCTGGGATTACTGGCATGAGCTGCCACACCTGGCCCTTGAGCATTTTTTCTTGTTTCTTGGCTGCTTGTATCAGATCTTCCTTTACAGTTTATGTTTGACCTTTGACTCCTGCAACGGTTTCTCAATACTTGCTCTATTTTTCAGGAAAAAGAAAATAAATATTAAGGAGAGGCTGTTTTCCACCTCAAGCAATTACCATTTGAATTAGGGAAGCTGTTGGTGAGGGAGAACCAGTTGATGAGCATCTTAGTCTGTTTGGACTGTTATAACAAAGTACCATACACTGGTTGGCTTATAAACAATAGAAATGTATTTCTCACAGTTCTAAAGGCTGGAAAGTTCAAGATCAAGGTGCTGGCAGATGAGGTGTCAGTTAAGGGCCCGCTTCCTGGGTACTCATATGGTGGAAGGGAGCTCTCTGGGATCTCCTTTATAAGGGCACTAATCCCATTCCTTGAGGGTTCCACCTCATGAGAATCACCTCCCAAAGGCCCTACCCCATAATCCCATCACCTTGGAGGTTAGGACTTTTTTTTTTTTTTTTTTTTGAGATGGAGTTTCTCTCTTATTGCCCAGGCTGGAGTGCAACGGCGCGGTCTCAGCTCACCACAACCTCCGCCTCCCGGGTTCAAGCGATTCTCCTGCCTCACCCTCCCAAGTAGCTGGGATTACAGCCATGCGCCACCATGCCCAACTAATTTTTGTATATTTAGTAGAGATGGGATTTCTCCACGTTGGTCAGGCTGGTCTCGAAGTCCTGACCTCAGGTAATCCACCCGCCTTGGCTTCCCAAAGTGCTGAGATTACAGGCACGAGCCATCGTGTCTGGCCAGAGGTTAGGATTTTAACATAGGAATTTTAGGGGGACGTAGACATTCAACCCATTACAGATGAGTCTGTGGGTTCCACCCATGGCTGCTTGTGTGACTGTCTATTTCTTAATGGAGTGAGTTTCTCTTTCTTCAAATTGTGACAAGCACAGACACTTAAGGAAGACAGATCTGGTTTAGTTTTTGATTGGTCTAGCATTGAAGGCGTTTGTGGTCTTGTCCCTGTCTTATCACTTCCTGCTTCCTATTCCAGTCAAACTGAATTTCTCTTTTTCACTTCCATGCCTCTGATCACATTGTTCTCTAGAATAGCCTCTCCCCATTCACTTAATACATTTGTCTGTCCAGTCTTATGACTCAGCTCAAATGCCTCCTCTTCCAGGAAGCCTTCCCTGTTTCCTTAGCAGGAAGAGATTTCTCTTGAATTTGGTGCACTCTGCTTTTTTGTTTTGTTTTGTTTTGTTTTGTTCTGTTTGTTTGTTTGTTTTTAAGACAGATCTCACTCTGTTGCCCAGGCTGGAGTGCAGTGGCGCGATCTCGGCTCACTGCAACCTCTGCCTCTTGGGTTC
>NW_012102254.1:5041928-5054952 GCF_000951045.1 Mandrillus leucophaeus | reverse complement strand
TTTTATTTATATTTTATATTTTTATATATAGCATATGGCATATGGAGGTATCTGTTGGTATATACACATACTTCTTGAGGTCCATTGATACTGCATTAAAACATAGTATTGGGATACTGTTAAGCTTACACACATTTACAGGGCAAGTCCAGGGCCTGACTGGTTTGGTAAAGATACAACAAGTCTCTGTTACTTCAGGCTGTTTATTACTTACATAGGCAACACAACGAATATGTCGAACGTACCATCTTCCTGGATCCTTGTCCCATACACTGCAGAGGATGACACTGAAGCAAAAGAGGCTGATGACTTCCACACAAGTGGGATTTTGAGAAGCAGTTTTAGACTGCAGCTAAGTGATCTCAGAGCCCACAGCTCTGTTCTGAGGGGCAGGCAGAAATCCCCATACCTCATTAGAGATAAGACACTGTCTGGTGACAGGCTCCTAGGGGAATAGGGAGGTGAATGAGAGATAGCCATGCATCCTTTTGTGTTCTGGAAGCCTACAAGGTGTTCCACCAAGATCCAGGCAAACCCTTGTGTACATGGCTACGTGCAGGTTCTCCCAGGCACCGAGGCAGGTTCCCTTACATGGATATGCACATTTCCCCATCTGCTGATAAGAAGCAGCAACGGGGAAAGCTGTGAGAACAATTTTATCTTTTTTTTTTTTTTTTGAGACAGGGTCTTGCTCTGTCGTACAAGCTGGAGTGCAGTGGTGTGACCACAGCTCACTGCAGACTTGAACTCTTGGGCTCAGGCAATCCTCCTACCTTAGCCTCCTGAGTAGCTGGGATTACAGACAAGCACCACCATGTTCGGCTGTTTTTTATTATTTTTTGTAGAGACAGGGTCTTGCTATGTTGCCCAGGCTGGTCTCGAACTCCTGGGCTCAAGCAGTCTGTCTGTCTTGGCCTCCCAAAGTGCTGGGATTACAGGCGTGAGCCACCACATCTGGCCGCTGCAAAGAAAATTTTAAAGACAGAAACCTGTTATGTTAGCGTTGTAGCTCAGCTACTGTCACTTTTATGTTTTCCTTGCCAGTTTTTCTCCAAATTTATACACACTTTTTAGAGTTGTGATCATAGTATATAAACAGTGTTGTATCCTTTTTAATTTAACGTCATGTCATAGTTCATAATAGTAATTTTAAGTTACTTGGTGATCGACTGAGTCGTGCCACCGTTCATGGCTGGCTTGTGGGTTGTTACACACAGCCCCAGCCAGCATCTTCGTGCAGCATCTTTCCTTCCCTCTGTGGGATTGTTTCCTTGGTGTTCGTGCTAGCAGTAAGCATCAGGTTGTGGTGTGGGCGTTTGTGTGGTTTGTTCAAGTTCCCTTCTTTCTTGCTATGCTCCTTGGGCTGGGAATGTTTGGTTGCTGTGGAGATGAGTGCTGTGGGTCTCCCTCCTCCCCTCTCAGGCTCTATCCACCCCAGGCAGCCATGCCCCCCACTGGCTCTGGATGCTCTCAGGAAGCTGTTGGCACACCCTGGAGTGGGAGGGAGGTCCTTGGAGAGGTCAGGAGTGGCCTTTGTTGGCAGCTGTGTCCACTTATGTGTCAAGTGGCCTGTCTGAGGGAGGCTGGCACCCACCTGTGCCTCAGAAGCAGCAATGTGAGAGGAGGAACAATGTGCTGACATGTGGGGTTGAGTGGACTTCTCAGCACCTTCCAGAATAGTCTGTGAGGCCACGCGTGGTGGCTCAGCCTGTAATCCCAGCACTTTGGGAGGCTGAGGCAGGTAGATCACTTGAGGTCAGGAGTTTGACACCAGCTTGGGTAACATGGCAAAACCCCATCTCTAATGAAAATATAAAAATTAACTGGGTATGGTGGCACGTGCCTGTAATCCTAGCTATTTGGGAGGCTGAGGCAGGAGAATCGCTTGAACCCGGAAGGCGGAGTTTGCAGTGAGCCAAGATTGCGCCACTGTGCTCCATCCTGGGCAACAGAGTGAGACTCCGTCTCAAAAAAAAAAAAAAAGAATGGTCTGTGAGGGAGAAGTAGGCAAGGTGCTGTGTCCTCACTCCAGGCAGACTAAGGTTGAAAAGTAAGACATTCATTTCATAGACTAAACAAATTCCATCCTACAGTCAGGTGAAACCTGCTTGCCATGTCATTGTCATGATTCCTATTAGTTTTTTGATGATATAAGATGGAAAATGATGGACTAGGTAAATACACGCTCCCCGCCAGAAGCCCATGGAGCATGGGGGTGCCCACCTTGGGGATGGAAGTTGGGAAGCAGCCAGTCCCACAGCTGACAGAAATTATGCCCAGTGCAGGCCCGAGCTCAGTGGAAGGCTGCAGAGGGCCAGACAGGGTCCACTTGGGATGGTGCTGGGATGTGTAAGTCAAGGCCAGAATGAATTGCAGTGGTGTAACCTACTGTTTATATTCCTGGGTACAAAATGCACTGTGACCTGCCAGCCATGCCTTAGTGGGGAGAAAAAGCAAAACTAAGAGTATATACCATTGCTCATTTCACCTTCCAAAAACCGAATGTCCATGCCTGTTGAAGATTGTGGGTGGGATTTATAGTAAAATCTCACTTGTTGAGACCCAGTTGGAAGAAAGCCTTTCTTAGTAAAAAGCCTGCATCTAGAACACTCACAAAATGCCATTTTGTTACTTGAGATAGATAAAACAATTAGGACCAAGCCTAGTGTTGTGAAACAGAGGTTCTTAGCAAATGAATAAGTGCTTGGTGATTGACTCACCCCTCTGAACTGGAGGGTTCTTGTCAGCTGTTTTGTTTTTCTTACAGTCTAAATACTGCATCTGAAATCCTTTCCCTTTTTTGTTGACTTTGTAAATGACCTCATCAACCCAGCCCCTGAAAATGCTTCCACATTTTGAATTAGTTAAGCCTGAACTAGGGAGGTCTTCCTTTAATTCATGCAGGTCTGCTTCTGTAAAACAGTCACCGCGGTATTTATAGATAATTTATAGGTAAGCTTTCCAGCTTACTGTGGGCCTGACACCATGTAGCCCTCCTCCGCCCATGGCGGCTCACTAAATCCTGTAACAATTCAGTGAGTTCAGCGTTCATTATTATTGTTACTCTTAACTTAAGATGTACAGATTGAGGCTTGGGGAGTTTAGTTTGTGGTTGGTTACGTCACTGTTAAGTGGTGTGGTCAGCACTTGAACCCAAGACCCATGGATCCGCAGCTCTCACTGTTGTCCACTGTGTTAAATTACCTTTGCTTAGAGAGAGTATTTGCCAAAGACAGGAGCCGGGCTCTAGCCATGGGGCCTTGTCTTGCCTTTTCAGGTTCAGCAGCTGCCTTGGGGTTGTGTGACAACAGAGAATGGGTTTTTGGCCACCCTTGAGTTGTGAGTGCAGGAGTGGCCTGGGGCTGGGAATAGGGGGCTAGAATTCAATAGTGGGATGCACCCAAAGTAGAGAAATGGACTAAGGGCTTTGATCCCCGAATTTCTGAGCTGTTGAATTGTCCCAATATTTCTCATCATATTCAGCAGTTCTGTATGAGCTGAATGAGTCAGCAGGACCTAAGGAAAAAGCTGAAGATCAAGAACGTGAGAAAGGAAGAGTGGGCAGATGCTAAAGGAAATCAGTGGGCACGGGAAAGATCAGGAAGCAACCAAAATAGGCTGGAGCTAGCCAGAGGGTCGCAGGGGTCAGAAGAGAGTGGAGGGGCCACTTGCTTTGGTTATCAAAGGGTCTCTTGTGTCTGTCTCCTGCAAGCCTAGTTCTGCTAGTGCGCTGGAGTTGGGGCCAAACCTGGTTTCCCAGGTCAGACTCTGCTGGTTCAGTCAGAGGCCAGGAAGTCCCTGACAGGGGAGACCATCAGACTCCTTTGTTCCTATCGTCTGAACAGAGTCTGAGGGTTTTGCAGTATATTGTAGAGGTTAACTTTGGTGTAACCTATACCTTATGTTGCCGTGTCTCCATCATAAGCTCCTGATATTGCACATGTCTGGTTTTTGTTGGAAGTCTGCACCTTTCCCCTGTGGTAGTCCCAGACCAAGGGTGATACTTGGTGGTGCCCAGGGTGTCATCTGTCTTCTCAAGTCTAAGAGGAGAATGAAGAGCGGCTCCGATACGACAGGAGCATCACATTGTAATTAGCAGGAAGATGTTACACCGCAGTGCCTCATCTGAGAGCCAGAGTCCTGGGTTAGGGAGTAAACTCTTTTACCCAGGTCTGACTGTATTCTGGCACCGTAGGCCCTCCTCAGGTTTCCGTGGTCCTCTCATCTCACTGAGAGTATCCCTTCTTCATGTGTCTCTCAGCTGTTCTCTTACATTTCTGCCCCTGGCTCTGGCCCCTTCAGCTTCCTTCTCCTTCCCTTTCCTTTCCCTCCTCTCTCCTCCTTTCACCGACAGTTTTGTTTGCACTCATAGTTGCCCATCAGTGGATCCATGCCTGTAAGTCAGTGTAATGCGAGCTGCTGTCTGTGGAACATTTAATGCATTTATTGCAGTGAGCCATGATCGTGCCACCGCACTCCAGACTGAGTGACAGAGTGAGACTCTGTCTCAAAAAAAAAAAAAAAAAAAAAGATTCAGGAACTAGAGGCTTTATATGCAGTCCAATACAGTAGACACAAGCTGCACATGGCTGTCTTCTTGTGTCCCTTGCTTGCCTTCCAGCCACACTCATCTTACACAAGAGGTCATGGGGACTCAGAGCGGTTGCCCAGCTGGTGAGTGGGGAAGTGGGTTCGTGCCCAGGGGCACGTAGCCACTGCGTGTATGCTTGCCACCACATCCATGGCCTTCACCCTCACTGTGCGTCAGTCAGTCACCATCACAAGGAGCCTGTTGCGGTGCCGACCTCTGGCTCTGCCTGCAGAGATCCCAGTTTTTGAGATCTGCATGTGCAGGGAGAGCATCCTGGGGGATGTGATGAAGTTAGCTGGGAAGTTGGCTGTGGCCCTGCAGTGGGCCTCACCACCAGCCCACTTAACCTTCATGTGGACTTCAGTCCTCTGGCCTCTCTCTGACCTATAGACCTGTACCATCCAACACAGCAGCTACTGGCCACGTGGGGCTCTTGAGCACTTGAAATGTGGCTAGTGTGACTAAGGAACTGCATTTTCCATTTTATTTCATTTTAATTAATTAAAGTTTAAATTTATTTTAGTAGCCACCTGCAGCTTGTGGCTACTGTATTGGACTGCATATAAAGCCTCTTGCTCCTAAATCTTTTTTTTTTTTTTTGGAGACAAAGTCTCACTCTGTCACTCAGGCTGGAGTGCAGTGTTACGATTATGGCTCACCACAACCTCTGCCTCACAGACTTAAGTGATCCCCCAACGTCAGTCCCTTTAGTCCCCTGGCTAATTTTTTTAAAATTAATTTTTGTAGAGATGGAGTCCCACTATGTTGCCCAGATTGGTCTCAAACTCTTGGGCTCAAATGATCCTCCTGCCTTGGCCTCCCAAAGTGCTGGAATTACAAGTGCGAGCCACAATGCCCAGCCTCTAAATCTTCTTAGCCAGAGTTCACTTATTAATAGGAAATTACTCATGAAGTTTCTTGTTTTTGATACTTTATACGTCACCTAGTCAATATAGTCACATTGTCAAAAAATATATATGGAAGAAGAAAATCACCTATAATTCAATACCAAAAAGAACCTCCAAAAACGTATGGTGTACCTGCATAGACGTTTTTGCCTGGTTGTCATCACAGTGTATGTTTGCTTTTATGCCCTGCTTTTTCCACTTACAGATATATCATATGCCTTTTCCCTCATTGCTCCATAGCCTTCATAACCATCTGCTGCGTAAGATCCTGTTGATTTGATGACTCAAAGCCAACATAACCTTCCTGCCAGTTAAAGTTTAAAGGGGAAGTGAACTCTTACCATGGGAGCTCCCAGACTCTTCCCAGGAGTACTGAGGTTGGCTGGGTGTGGATCCTGTGGCTGAGTTTTCAAGGACCAGATGCATGTCAGGGCACGGGCCAGCCTGGGGGTCTGGCAAATCCAACACCTGGCCAGAGGATGCAGACCCTTCCCTGTGTTCAGGGGCAGGGTGACAGCTGCCTCTCCACGTCAGCAGCAGCCCTGCAGTGGTCACCACTGGTGGCATTTGGATGCCAGCAGGGTCCCAGATGCCCTGTTTTGGGCAGACCATCTCTGTCTCTTGCATGGATCACTGCTGTCACCTCCAGTCTGGTCTCTGGGCACAGCAGTGAGGAGGCCACTCTCCAGCTCAGAGACCTTCAGCTACTTTTTGCCTTAACATTGTAGTCCAGTTCTTTTGCCTGGTGTTTAAGACATTCCTTAAATTAGTTCTAACTTCTTTCCTGTCTTCTTTCAAACTAGCCCCCTCCCCCGCTGCCCTACAGCCTCCTGAAGCGCTGAAGCCCCTGTCATTTTCTACCCCTGTACCTTGTCACCCCTTACCCTTCATCACCACCCAGGTGAACATCACTCCCCCTTCAGTGTCTTCCAATACCATCTCCATTGCGGCTCCCCTCATCTTGGGTCCCACATGTACCTTGTTCATTTGCCTGCCCTAGGGTGTTTTCAATTATGATTGGATTGAAACTGTTTGCAGGGATCTCTGTCTCCCCCTAGATGATCGGTTTTGGGAGAATAGGGACAGGGTTTAACTGATCATGATTTTACTCCTTATAACCCTTCAGCACCTTTGGTATAATTCTGAATACAGAATAAATGTTGGAATAAATAAAGGTGACACTTCCCCATTACCTGATACTCATCACTTCACCTCCTCACCTGCCTTGCCTCATCCCTAAGCAACTACCGATCTACTTCCTATCCCTATAGATTTGCCTATTCTGGGTATTTCATATGAATGGAATCATATCATATATGATCTTCTGTGTCTGGCTTTTTTCACTTAGCATGCATTCCAGGTTCATCCACGTTGTAGCATGAATCAGTATCTCATACCTTTTTGTGGCTGAATACTATTCCCTTGTATAGATGATGTAGCATATTTTATTGATTCAGCAGTTGATAGATACTTGTTTTTATTTTTGGCTATTATAAATAATGTTGCTATGAACATTCCTAGACAGATGTTTATGTGAACATATCATTTCTGTTCTCTTGAGTAAATACTAGCAGTGAAATTGCTGGGTCATATGGTAACTATGACCTTTTGAGGGCCTGTTTTTCAAAGAAGCTTTACCATTTTACATTCCCACCAGCCATGTATGAGGGTTCCAGTATTTCCACATGCTTGCCAACACTTATGCTTATCTAGTTTTTTTTATTCTAACTATCCTATTTGGTGTGAAGTTGGATCTCATTGTTGTTTTGATTTGCATTTTCCTGATGATTAATGATGTTGAGCATCTTTTCATACATTTATTGGCCATTTGTATGTCTTATGTGGAAAAATGTCTTCTCAATTCCCTGCTCATTTTTACTTGGACTGTCTTTTTATTATTGAGTCTTAATAGTTCTTTATATGTTTTACATATCAATCTCCTGTCAGATATAGGATTTGTAAAAATTTTCTTTCATTCTGTGGACTGTCATTTCATTTTCTTGATGGTATTGTTTACAGCACAAAGGTTTTAAATCTTTGATACAGTATAATTTATCTACTTTTTTTTTTCTTTATTTGCCTGTGTTTTTAGTGCTTTTTGTAGGAAAACATTGGCTGACCCAAGGTCACGAAGATTCATGTCCATGTTTTCTTCTAAAAGTTTTAAAGAGATTTAACTAATAAGAAAAAAGTCTCACTTGTCCATACATTTGCCATTTCTGCTCCTCCTCATCCCTTTGTTTAGATTCCAGTTTTTTCATCTGGTACCATTTTTCCTTCTGCTTGAAGGACTTCTCTTAACATTTTTTCTTTGTCGCGTGCTGATCTGGTGATGAATTCTTTAAACTTTTGTATATCTGAATTTATCTTTCTTTCACTTTTTTTATTTTGAAATATGTATTTTTTTGCTGGATATAGAATTCTAGCTTGATACTTTTTGAGTTCCTTAAAGTTTTTTTTGTTTTTGTTTTTACTATTTTCTCACTTATTTTGTTTTTAATGAGAAATCTGATATCTCTATTCTCTGTATGTAACATGTTTTTCCCCTCTTCTGACTGCTTTTAAGATTTTATCATTGATTTGGAGAAATTTGATTATGATATCCCTTGATATACTTTTCATGTTTCTTGTGCTTAGGGGTTTGTTGAGCTTCTTGGATCTGCGGGTTTGTAGTCTTAATCAAATCCGTTTCTTTACATTTCTCCCCTTCCACTAGGGACTCCAATTACTCCAATCTTAGGCACCCTGAAGTTGTCCCACAGCTCACTTAATGCCCATTTCATTATTTAAAAAATTCTTTTCCTCTCATTTAATTTTGGACATTTTCTATTGCTGTACCTTTAAATTCACTAATGTTTTCTCTTGCAGGGTGTAATCTGCCATTAATCCCATCCAATGTATTCTCTTTTCTAAAAATTTTTAAAAGTTTTTTGTTATTTATTTATTATTTATTTATTTATTATACTTTAAGTTCTGGGGTACATGTGCACAATGTGCAGATTTGTTACATATGTATACATGAGCCATATTGGTTTGCTGCACCCATCAACTCATCATTTACATTAGGTATTTCTCCTAATGTTATCCCTCCCCCAGTCCCCCACCCCCCTCATAGGCTCCAGTGTATGATGTCCCCTCCCTGTGTCCACGTGTTCTCATTGTTCAACTCCCACTTATGAGTGAGAACATACGGTGTTTGGTTTTCTGTCCTTGTGATAGTTTGCTGAGAATGATGGTTTCCAGCTTCATCCATCCCTACAAAGGACATGAACTCATCCTTTCTTATGGCTGCATAGTATTATGTGGTGTATATGTGCCACATTTTCTTTATCCAGTCTATTATTGATGGACATTTGGGTTGGTTCCAAGTCTTTGCTATTGTGAATAGTGCTGCAGTAAACATACGTGTGCATGGGTCTTTATAGCAGCGTGATTTATAATCTTTTGGGTATATACCCAATAATGGGATTGCTGGGTCAAGTGGTATTTCTAGTTCTAGATCCTTGAGGAATCGCCACGCTGTCTTCCACAATGGTTGAACTAATTTACACTCCACCAACAGTGTAAAAGCATTCCTATTTCCCATATCCTGTCCAGCGTCTGTTGTTTCCTGACTTTTTAATGATCGCCTTTCTAAGTGGCGTGAGATGGTATCTCGTTGTGGTTTTGATTTGCATTTCTCTAATGACCAGTGATAATGAACATTTTTTCATTTGCCTGTTGGCTGCATAAATGTCTTCTTTTGAGAAGTGTCTGTTCATATCCTTTGCCCACTTTTTAATGGGGTTTTTTTCCTTGTAAATTTGTTTAAGTTCTTCATAGATTCTGGATATTAGTCTTTTGTCGGATGGATAGATTTCAAAAATTTTCTCCCATTCTGTAGGTTGCCTGTTCACTGTGCTGATAGTTTCTTTTGCTGTGCAGAAACCCTTTAGTTTAATTAGATCCCATTTGTCTATTTTGGTTTTCGTTGCCATTGCTTCTGGTGTTCTAGTCATGAAGTCTTTGCCTGTGCCTGTGTCTTCAATGGTATTGCCTAGATTTTCTTCTAGGGTTTTTATGGTTTTAGGTCTTACATTTAAGTCTTTAATCCATCTTGAGTTAATTTTTGTATAAGGTGTTAAGGTATCCAGTTTCAGCTTTCTAGATATGGCTAGCCAGTTTTCCCAGCACCATTTATTAAGTAGGGAATCCTTTCCCCATTGCTTGTTTTTGTCAGGTTTGTCAAAGATCAGATGTCTATTTATTTTTTTTAGGATGGAGTCTCGCCCGCATTGTGCAGGCTGGAGTGTAATGGCGTGATCTTGGCTCAATGCAACCTCCATCTCCTGGGTTCAAGCGATTCTCCTTCCTCAGCCTCCCAAGTAGCTAGGATTACAGGCGTGCACCACCACACTCAGCTAATTTTTGTATTTTTAGTAGAGACAGGGTTTTGCCACACTGGCCAGGCTGGTCTCAAACTCCTGACCTCAGGTGATCCACCCACCTCGGCCTCCCAAAGTGCTGGGATTACAGGTGTGAGCCACTGCACCCGGCCTGTTATTTATTTATTTTGAGACAGAGTCTTGCTCTGTTGCCCAGGCTAGAGTGCAATGGTGTGATCTTGGCTCACTGCAGCCTCTGCCTCCCAGGTTCCAGCGATTTTCATGCTTCAGCCTCCTAAGGAGCTGGGATTGCAGGCATGAGCCACCATGCCTGGCTGATTTTTGTATTTTTAGTAGAGATGGGGTTTTATCATGTTGGCCAGGCTGATCTCCAACTCCTGGCCTCAAGTGATAACGCCTTCCTTGGCCTCCCTAAGTGCTGGCATTACAGGTGAGAGCCACCATGCCCGGCCAGCCAGTGTATTCTTTATCTCAGACATTTTGATTTTCATCTCTAGCAGCTCAGTTTGAGCCTTTTTAATATTTTCCATGTTGCTACTTAACATTTCCAACATATTGAATATGGAAATAATAGCTTTTAATGTCCTTCTCTGCGAATTCTAATATCTGTGTCTGATTGGGGTTGATTTCCATAGATTGATTATTCTCTTCCCTATGGGTTGTGCTTTCCTGCCTCTTTGCATGCCTGGGAATATTTGATTGGCTACCAGACATTGTAAACTTTACCTTATTGAACCTTGGATATTTTGTATTCTTTAAATCTTCTGAGCATTGTTCTGAGATGCAGTTAAATTATTTAGGAACAGTGATCCTTTCCAGTCTTGCTTTTATGATTTATTAGATGAATTCAGAGCAGAGCTCAGTCTAGGGCTCTATTATTCCTCATTTTCAGGGCTGTTGGGAATAGGCACTGTTTCCAGCTTTTGTGGGTGCCAGGCACTGTTCTTGCTAATCCTGCAGATGTTTGTCCTCTGACTCTGGTTAGTTTCCTCACAGGCAAGAGCTGATCGGTGCTCTGCTGAATACTTAAAGGAGGTCCTCTGCACATCTCTGGGTTGTCTCTCTGTGCAGTATTCTCATCTCTGATCCAGACGGTAATAGCCTGGAATAGGGGGAATAGAAAACTAACTATAAGACAAAGAAAGACTTTGGAGTGGCACGTGAGAAGAGAATTGGAGCATGAGGCAGCACTGCTCAGATCATGGTCCTTGGCCAGCACCGGCAAAGGCCGAGAAAGAGACGAGAACATTTAGAGACCTTCCTAAGAGTTTGACAGAGTGGCTTTGTGTCAGTTGAATTGGATAATAACTACATTTGGGGCTTGGATTTTATGTTTCATTTTTCTATATTATTATATTTTACAAGATAATAAGTCTGACAGATGGAAATTAAAAACAAAAGCCTCCCATACCTAGCCCTTTGCCACAGATAAACTGAGAAGGAAGGAGTGATGTAGGGGATTTGGATGAGGAGGGGAAGAGGGTGGTGGTTGTGATTTTTAGCTCTGGTGGGTGTCATTTGAGGAAACGGAAGGTCAGGTAGGGATGCTGGCAACAGTCACACCAGATACCTGGTATGAGGTGCACTGGGCTGTGTTCCCCACTGTGATCCCACTTTTATCCTCACCAGGGAACCTGAAGGGTTTCGGTGGCAGCCAGGGTCTCGTTTCAGGGAAGGGGCAAAGGCAAGGTTGGACCCCAAGCCTGAGTACTTTTCCACAGCAGAAAGTGCTTGCCCCTTTCTGCTGTGCTCCTTGGCTTACTGAGACTGGGCAAGCCTGCACAATCAAGGCTGGATCTTTCCTTCACTTGAGCCAAACCAAATTGATTTGTTTTTAGCAATGTCTTTTAAGAGTTAACCTATTCTGGGACTGGGTGTGGCGGCCTATGCCTGTAATCCTAGCACTTTGGGAGGCTGAGGCAGCCGGATCACCTGAGGTCAGGAATTTGAGACCAACCTGGCCAAAGTGGTGAAATCCCATCTCTACTAAAAATACAAAAATTACCTGAGTGTGATGATGCATGCCTGTAGTCCCAGCTACTCAGGAGGATGAGGCAGGAAGATGGCTTGAGTCCAGAAGGCAGAGTTTGCTGGAGCCAAGATTGCACCACTGCACTCCAGTCTGAGCTACACAGCAAGACCCTGTCTCAAAAAAAAAAAAAAACCAAAAAACCTATTCTAGAAAAGCTGTTTGAAGAAGTAGATTGGGTAGAATTTTGTGTGATGATGCAGATATTCTAAAGCTACCCTAGTCACAAGTGGCCATTAAGTACTCAAGATATACTTGTTCAAGCCTTGGTGCTAAATTTGTAATGTTATCTTAATTGATTTAAATTTACATGTAAATGACCATATGTGGCTGGTAGCCACCATGGACAGTACAGGTAGAAGTCACTAACTGGGACAGTACGACCAAAACAATCCAAGTGACTGCTAATGTTTGCTTTCTTTTCTCCGGAACTCTTCTCATTGTTGGGAAACCCTTGCATTTTTACTTCTCAGGGAGATATTTTGGAACTGAAATTTGTGGTGGAATCTTACCGCCAAGGACCAATTATGTTTCTAGAATAGGTTATAGCTCATTTCCGTTTTATAGGAAGGAAGAATGGTGAGTATTATTGCAAGTTTTAGTTTTGTCAGATTAAATGGCTGACCTCTTTTTATGATGTCCCCAACTCTTGTTTTCTTTGTTAAACTACACCAGCTTTATCAGATGCCTTTTTCTCTTTTCAACTGAAGATGGCCTGAAGGCAAATATAAAATACTTGTTCACAGCCTGCATGGTGGCTCACGCCTGTAATCCCAGCACTGTGGGAGGCCGAGGCAGGTGGATAGCCTGAGCCCCTGAGTTCGAGACCAGCTTGGGCAACATGGTGAAACCCCGTCTCTACTAAAAATACACACAAAAAATTAGCCAGGCATGGTGGCATCCGCATGTGTTCCCAGCTACTTGAGGCTAAGGTGGGAGGACTGCTCTAGCCCAGAAGGAGATTGCACCACTGCACTCCAGCCTGGGTAACAGAATAAGACCCTGTCTCAAAAATAATAATAATAATAATTCACTACATCTGTGGAAAGTGTCTTTTTGGAGTGGATTCTCTGTGAATCTGCACATTGATCAGTCTTTTTTTTTTTTTTTT
>NW_012102254.1:5035469-5039948 GCF_000951045.1 Mandrillus leucophaeus | reverse complement strand
GGGATTTCACCATGTTGGCCAGGACAGTCTCGGCCTCCTGACCTCGTGATCCGCCCACCTCAGCCTCCCAAAGTGCTGAGATTACAGGCTTGAGCTACCACGCCCGGCCAACAAGTGAGTTTCAGCTGCCCAAACATCAGGGCACATTATTGCAAGATTAATGAAATGACTCAAGCAGGCCTCCAGGGCTGGCCGGCTTGGGGAAAGTTGTGCTGCTTCAGTCTGTCCTTGTCCTGGCTGTGGTTTAGCACCACCTAGTGGCGGTTGGGTGCTCTAGCTTAAATATCAATAAGGAGGATTCTGGATCCTGCTCTTGATTGGAACTTTCAGGACAGTGGCAGTGATTCCAGGAATTTTCAGGTCAGTTGGCATCTGTTCCATTGGCCAGATCTAGGGTGATTCAGCCTGGAGAATACCTTTTCTGCCTCCCTGCTTCTCAGCACCAGGTTGCTTGCTTTTCCTACCTGGCCTCAGCCTCCTCTCAGCAACCCCCTTTCTCCAAAGATACAAACTTTAGCCTGTCTCCAAGTGGAAGGTTACCTGTCAAGTTACATCCAAATGCCTGTCATCACAAGGAGTTTTTACAGAATTGTTGATGACACTTAAGTGAGACATGAGGCAAGCAAAGGGCCCAGTACCTAGAAAGTGCTTGAATGAAAACTCCCTTTTCTGGCCAGATGTGGTAACTCACACCTGTAATCTCAACGCTTTGGGAGGCCAAGATGGGGGGATTGCTGAGGCCAGGAGTTCGAGGCTTCAGTGAGCTATGATTGCACCGCTGCACTCCAGCCTGGGCAACAGAACAAGACCCTCTCTCAAAAAAAAAAAAAAAAAAAAAGAAAGTCCTGTCCTGTTTCGTGGCAGAAGACAGAAACTGGATTCTGCATATAGGTGTGCATCCAACAAGCATTAAATACTGCTAGATGGCCTCATGGTACAGTGGAACAAGCACAGCTACCTGGGTAAGCCTCAATTTCCTCACTTATGAAATGAAAATGATAATGTGTAACTCATAAGTATCATATTTTTACTCCAGAAAGTTAGGCGTAATCTTTGGGTGTGATTTCAAGTGATTCCCCAAAATAATCAATTCCTGTATCCTTGCACTGCTCCTTGACATTGACATGTGATGTGTTTGATTTCTGCCTCACTCTTTACTGAACCCTTCCCATGCTCGCTGGAGTAGGTGATGGCTTTGAGTAGGAAATGACTTCGTGAGTTTCTTCTGTAAAAGGCATGTGGCAGTACAGGGCCAGAAGGTGCGGTGATGCAATAACCTATGCGTCAAAGTTTTCAAGCATTTAAAAATATATGTGTAAGCCCTAAACACAGTACTTAGACCACAGAAGACATTCAGTAGATGTTAGGCTTTTCTCCCACTCAGAATACAAACAAATATATTTTGATGCACTGTCCAGTTTCTAAATTCAGTTGGTCTTTCAAAACTGAAGTGAAAAATGAAGTGTGACTTCTTCAGAGCAAACTAAGCCCCACCCTCTTAGGTCAGTGGGGGAGTCTCAGTTTTTAAAAATTTGGAATAAAGGAAAATCCGACGTAGTCCCCCAGACCCCTGTACTGGCCTCCTATGTCTGGACATGGGAATTTGCAGCTGTGGGAGCTGGCAGCAAGAGGACTTATCTAGCCAGCTGGGCAGTTTTTTAAACGATAATCAGAGCAACACCTGCTCATTGGTAAATGTTTGGGAAAGTGTAGTGAAGTATATAGAAGCAAACAACTAGGAAATAAACCATCCCCTCCACCATGCAGATTCTTTTTTTTTTTTTTTTTTTTAGACTGAGTTTTGCTCATGTTGCCCAGGCTGGGGTGCAATGGCTTGATCTCAGCTCACCGCAGCCTCCACCTCTTGGGTTCAAGTGATTCTCCTGCCTCAGCCTCCTGAGTAGCTGGGACTACAGGCATGCCCCACCATGCCTGGCTGATTTTGTATTTTTAGTAGAGACGGGGTTTCACCACGTTGGTCAGGCTGGTCTTGAACTCCCGATCTCAGGTGATCCGCCCGCCTTGGCCTCCCAAAGTGCTGGGATTACAGGCGTGAGCCACCGTGCCTAGCCTTACCGAGCAGATTCTAAATATGTCCACTCAGAGGCGCTGCCACTCATGGGCAGATTTCCTTTCCAGTCTTTTTTCTTTGAATTTCTTCTTTATATAGTTGAGATACACAATTTTTAAATCTTGCTTTTTTACTTTTCACATTATAACATAAGGGTTTTCTTTTAAAATTAAAAGTATTGTTTTTCATATTATACATATTTCTAGAAAAATTTAATCTAGAAATGTATGAAGTAAAGTGAAATTTCTCTCTAATACCATCCGTCACTGTACCTAATACTAGAAAGAAAATTTAAAATGTTAAAAGTATATGGAGTAGAAAGTGATGTTTCACTGTTATACTTCTACCAGTGTTAACCACTGTTTGGTTTTTTTCTCTTTTGCATATCAATGGTATCTGCAAATTACTGAAATGGAATTGTACTATAAATACACTTGTCAAGTTTGCTTTTTTCACTTATTAATATGTTTTCAGTATGGGTGCAGTAGTTCACACCTGTAATCCCAGAACTTTGGAGGGCCGAGATGGACTGATCACTTGAGCCCAGGAGTTGTTGACCAGCCTTAGACAACATGGAGAAACCCTGTCTCTACAAAAAATGCAAAAATTAGGCAGTTGTGGTGGTGCACACCTGTAGTCCTATCTACTCAGGAGGCTGAGGTGGGAGGATTCCTTGAGCCTGGGAGGCTGAGGCTGCAGATTGCGCCCCTGTGCTCCAGCCTGGGTGACAGAGTTAGGCTGCATCTCAAAAAAATCCCAAACATATATATGCTATCCTTCTGTAGTATAAGCATTTTCCAACATCACTGCAACACGATTTAAATGACATTTTAAATAGCTATGTAACATTTCATCATGTATATGTACTCTGGTTTATGTAACCGTTCCTCTAGGGCTGCCAATTTGGATCTAAGTAAATATTTATTCACTTTTTAAAATTCTTTCCCAAAACTGTCTCAGATAACCTCACTGAGTCAGAGATAAACATTTTAAAGTTTCCCTTCCAGGGAGAGTTTATCATCTTACACTCTCAGCAGTAGCTTATGAAAATATGCAGTGACAACAATCACAAACTCTTAAAAAATCTTTGTTGATCTCATGGGTGAAAAAGCTCCTGTTTAATTTGTTTCTTAACACTAGAAGGTTCAGTGCTTCTGCATGTTCAGTGATCTTCCTCTGTGATTTTTGGAATAGAGGTGATCTTCGCCCTATTACACAAAACATTGATTTCCAGCTCAGATTCCTTAGAACTTGCTAACCCCATTCCTGGAACCAGAGTGCTGTTTGCTGTGTTCTCCATACACTGGATCAGAAGCCCAAGCTCTGAAGTCCTGCGCTTGGGCTTCTGATTTCCTGGCGTTTTCCTGGCGGCCTCCTTCCGTTTCCTGGCGGCCTCCTTCCGTTTCCTGGCGGCCTCCTTCCGTTTCCTGGCGGCCTCCTTCCGTTTCCTGCCTCCTTCCGTTTCCTGGCGGCCTCCTGCCGTTTCCTGCCGTTTTCCTGGCGGCTTCCTTCCGTTTTCCTGGCGGCCTCCTCACTCCCTCTAGGGACCCCGTCTGCAACTGCAGCCCCACCTCCTTTCCTCTCATCAGAAATGAGTTTACCCTGCCGGAGTTCCGAGAAGGAAGCGGTGAAGCTGGGGAGCTCCACAAATAAAGATTTGGACTTTGTTTGTGATCAGACAGTGTGTGAATAGTTTTGCTTTCTGGTTGAGCAGCTCCTCTTAGGTGGGCTGTCTTTCCCCGCACCCCCCGCCCCCCAACGAAGTCTCATTCTGTCATACAGGCTGGAGTGCAATGGCACGATCTTAGCTCACTGCAGCCTCTGCCTTCCAGGTTGAAAGCGATTCTCCTACCTCGGCCTCCCAAGTAGCTAGGATTATAGGCACACGCCACCATACCAAGCTAATTTTTGTATTCTTAGTGGAGATGGGGTTTTGCCATGTTGGCCAGGCTGGTCTCGAACTCATGACCTCAAGGGGTCCACCTGCCTCAGCCTCCCAGAGTGCTGGGATCACAGGCGTGAGCCACTGCGCCCATCCAGGTGGGCTGTTTGTGTCCTCGTCACCTTGTTCCTGGGGAGGGACGGAGGGCAGCAGATCAGCTGTCACCTGGGTAGGTGTCTGATGTGGGAAAAACATAGGAAAGATACTCTAGTTAGTTCTCATTTTCTTTTCTAAAACTTCGAGTTCTCTGGAGTCCCTTTATAGAGAGGAAAGTTTAAGTAAAATAACAAATTAATGTCCATGGCTGTCAAGGGGGTTCTGCTGATGAACCCTAAGATCATACAGCTGTAGGTAGACATTCTCGGTACCCCAGTTTAGAGAGTCAGAAAATACTGCGAATGTTCAAGGGTGGGGACCTTCTAGAAGAGAGGGCAACAGTAACTTTGAGGGGAGGACAGGTGAGCAG
>NW_012102254.1:5033428-5034470 GCF_000951045.1 Mandrillus leucophaeus | reverse complement strand
GCTGGTGTCGAACTCCTGACCTCAAGCGACCCGCCTGCCTCAGCCTCCCAAAGTGCTGGGATTATAGGCATGAGCCACCATGCCCAGCCTATTAGTCAATATTTTATACATGGCTGATGTAAATAAAATAAAGAGCACTTCTGACTACTGTATTCTAAAACTGTAAAAATGGTCTATTGATTATATATTTAGTGTGACTATCATCAGCTATTTCCTAGTGGAGGGAATTCCCCTGCTGGAAGCAGGACGATTCTGAAACTAGAATTGTAAAGATGTAGCACTGACACTACCACCGCAGCGTTATGTTTGATGCTGATTATCCAGGGATAGTTTAGGTCTTCACATTTTTGACCAAGATGAACAGCATCAAATGGAAGTGCCAGTTCAGAGACACGCCTGAGGCATAGCCTGACTCGGTGGTTCTCAACGTGTGGTCCCTGGACTGGCACCATCAGCATCACTAGAGAAGTTAACTAGAAATGCAGAGTCTCGGGCCCCTTCCCACACTTACTAAGTCAGCAATATGTGTTTTAACTAACCCACCTGGTGGTTCTGAAGCATGCTGAAGATTTGAGAATCACCTCAGTTTTTGGTGTTTATCCCTTGGCTATTCCATTTTGTCCCCTGTTCTTATTAGCTCCGCCATAGCCACAACGGCTCCCTGGTGTTACATCTCTACGTATGAGCCGCCATAGCAAGTCAGTGAGGACAGTGAAATTTGCCTCTTTAAGGGAGCAGAGGGACGTTTAATTGGGAATGCCAAGAAATCCATCTTCTTCCCTGGAAGGACTGAGCGTTTATACTGCCCCTCCGCAAATCCCGATGTTGAAACTCTAATCCCAACATTACGGTATTTGGAGGTGGAGTCTTTGGGTGGTGATTAAGTCATGAGGGTGGAGACTTCATGAATGGGATTAGTGTCCTTATGAGAAGAGCTCAGAGGTTTAGTTAGTTCCCTTTCCGCCATGTGAGAACATAGCAAGAAGACAGCCATCTGTAAATCAGGAACTGGATCCTCACTAAGAACCTGACCCTACTAGCA
>NW_012102254.1:5026903-5028853 GCF_000951045.1 Mandrillus leucophaeus | reverse complement strand
AAAAAAGAAAGTCCTGTCCTGTTTCGTGGCAGAAGACAGAAACTGGATTCTGCATATAGGTGTGCATCCAACAAGCATTAAATACTGCTAGATGGCCTCATGGTACAGTGGAACAAGCACAGCTACCTGGGTAAGCCTCAATTTCCTCACTTATGAAATGAAAATGATAATGTGTAACTCATAAGTATCATATTTTTACTCCAGAAAGTTAGGCGTAATCTTTGGGTGTGATTTCAAGTGATTCCCCAAAATAATCAATTCCTGTATCCTTGCACTGCTCCTTGACATTGACATGTGATGTGTTTGATTTCTGCCTCACTCTTTACTGAACCCTTCCCATGCTCGCTGGAGTAGGTGATGGCTTTGAGTAGGAAATGACTTCGTGAGTTTCTTCTGTAAAAGGCATGTGGCAGTACAGGGCCAGAAGGTGCGGTGATGCAATAACCTATGCGTCAAAGTTTTCAAGCATTTAAAAATATATGTGTAAGCCCTAAACATAGTACTTAGACCACAGAAGACATTCAGTAGATGTTAGGCTTTTCTCCCACTCAGAATACAAACAAATATATTTTGATGCACTGTCCAGTTTCTAAATTCAGTTGGTCTTTCAAAACTGAAGTGAAAAATGAAGTGTGACTTCTTCAGAGCAAACTAAGCCCCACCCTCTTAGGTCAGTGGGGGAGTCTCAGTTTTTAAAAATTTGGAATAAAGGAAAATCCGACGTAGTCCCCCAGGCCCCTGTACTGGCCTCCTATGTCTGGACATGGGAATTTGCAGCTGTGGGAGCTGGCAGCAAGAGGACTTATCTAGCCAGCTGGGCAGTTTTTTAAACGATAATCAGAGCAACACCTGCTCATTGGTAAATGTTTGGGAAAGTGTAGTGAAGTATATAGAAGCAAACAACTAGGAAATAAACCATCCCCTCCACCATGCAGATTCTTTTTTTTTTTTTTTTTTTTAGACTGAGTTTTGCTCATGTTGCCCAGGCTGGGGTGCAATGGCTTGATCTCAGCTCACCGCAGCCTCCACCTCTTGGGTTCAAGTGATTCTCCTGCCTCAGCCTCCTGAGTAGCTGGGACTACAGGCATGCCCCACCATGCCTGGCTGATTTTGTATTTTTAGTAGAGACGGGGTTTCACCACGTTGGTCAGGCTGGTCTTGAACTCCCGATCTCAGGTGATCCGCCCGCCTTGGCCTCCCAAAGTGCTGGGATTACAGGCGTGAGCCACCGTGCCTAGCCTTACCGAGCAGATTCTAAATATGTCCACTCAGAGGCGCTGCCACTCATGGGCAGATTTCCTTTCCAGTCTTTTTTCTTTGAATTTCTTCTTTATATAGTTGAGATACACAATTTTTAAATCTTGCTTTTTTACTTTTCACATTATAACATAAGGGTTTTCTTTTAAAATTAAAAGTATTGTTTTTCATATTATACATATTTCTAGAAAAATTTAATCTAGAAATGTATGAAGTAAAGTGAAATTTCTCTCTAATACCATCCGTCACTGTACCTAATACTAGAAAGAAAATTTAAAATGTTAAAAGTATATGGAGTAGAAAGTGATGTTTCACTGTTATACTTCTACCAGTGTTAACCACTGTTTGGTTTTTTTCTCTTTTGCATATCAATGGTATCTGCAAATTACTGAAATGGAATTGTACTATAAATACACTTGTCAAGTTTGCTTTTTTCACTTATTAATATGTTTTCAGTATGGGTGCAGTAGTTCACACCTGTAATCCCAGAACTTTGGAGGGCCGAGATGGACTGATCACTTGAGCCCAGGAGTTGTTGACCAGCCTTAGACAACATGGAGAAACCCTGTCTCTACAAAAAATGCAAAAATTAGGCAGTTGTGGTGGTGCACACCTGTAGTCCTATCTACTCAGGAGGCTGAGGTGGGAGGATTCCTTGAGCCTGGGAGGCTGAGGCTGCAGATTGCGCCCCTG
>NW_012102254.1:5023950-5024803 GCF_000951045.1 Mandrillus leucophaeus | reverse complement strand
ACGGTATTTGGAGGTGGAGTCTTTGGGTGGTGATTAAGTCATGAGGGTGGAGACTTCATGAATGGGATTAGTGTCCTTATGAGAAGAGCTCAGAGATTTGGTTAGTTCCCTTTCCGCCATGTGAGAACATAGCAAGAAGACAGCCATCTGTAAATCAGGAACTGGATCCTCACTAAGAACCTGACCCTACTAGCACCCTGATGTTGGACTTCCAACCTCCAGAGCTGGGAGAAATAAATGTCTATTGTTTAAGCTACTCAGTTTATGGTATTTTGTTCTAACAGCCTAAAACGACTAAGACATTCCCCTTAGTCTGAGAGATATTCCTTTTGGAATAGACAACAAGAGAGACAGTATAGAGTGGTGGAAAGAGTGTTGACTTGCACGAGAGAGACTTGGGTTCAAATCTCAACTCTTCTATTTAATTTTTAGCTACATAGGTAAATTTAACCTCTTTAGCTTTTGTTTCTCCATCATTAAAAAAAAGCATCAGTAACTTGACCATAATGCAATAAGTGAATTTCTTTTTTCTCTTTTCTTTTCTTTTTTTTTTTTTTTTTTTTTTTGAGACGGAGTCTCGCTCTGTTGCCAGGCTGGAGTGCAGTGGTGCAGTCTTGGCTCACTGCAACCCCTGCCTCCCGGGTTCAAGCGATTCTCCTGCCTCAGCCTCCTGAGTAGCTGGGATTACAGGCTCATGCCACCACACCTGGCTAATTTTTGTATTTTTAGTAGAGACAGGGTTTCACCATGTTGGCCAGGCTGGTGTCGAACTCCTGACCTCAAGCGACCCGCCTGCCTCAGCCTCCCAAAGTGCTGGGATTATAGGCATGAGCCACCATGCCCAGCCTATTAG
>NW_012102254.1:5014679-5023900 GCF_000951045.1 Mandrillus leucophaeus | reverse complement strand
CCCTACTCCATTAAACTGCGTTTCAGGTTATAAAAATAATGCATAATTATTGCAGGAAAAAACAGTAATTGAAAATCACCTATTTCTTACACTCAAAGATAATGACTTAAAATTTGGTGTACATCTTATGTGTATGAGTGTACACATAATTCTGCCATCATATGTGTAAATGTGTTCATAACTGTAACCCACACACTTGTATACTTCCTTTAAAATATTTTAAGTATTTTTCCCTGTCAATAAATCTTTTTTTGGAAAACAATCTTTTTATGGCTGCATAATATTCAACATGTGGATGGGTCATCATTTAATAGGAGTTGGACATTTGATGCTCATTTTTAGCAACCTATTATAAATAAAGCTGAGATGATGATTTCCCTAGGATAAATTCCTGAAATAGAATTTTTGGGGAGAAAATATCTGAACTTTCTAAATTCCACTGACTTTTAATACCAAATTTCTCTCCTAAGAGCTTGTTTCAGCTTCTGCTGTCCCTTGCAGAGTGTGAACAAGTATCTGTCTGTCTGTGTCGTTACTAACACTGGGGTTATCATTCTTTCTAAGCTTTGCTAGTCCCATAGGTAAAGCATAGGGTTTTTTGTTTTTGTTTGTTTGTTTGTTTTTGGAGGGATAGAGTCTCACTCTTTCACCCAGGCTGTAGTGCACAGGTGTGATCTCAGCTCACTGCAACCTCAATCTCTAGGCACAAGTGATCCTCCTAGCTCAACCTCCTAAGTAGCTAGGACTACAGGCATGCCCCACTACACCTAGCTAATTTTTTTTTTATTATTATTATTCATAGAGATGGGATCTTGCTGTGTTGCCTAGGCTGGTCTTGAGCTCCTGGGTTCAAATGATCCTCCCACCTTGGCCTCCCAAAGTGTTGGAATTACAGATGTGAGCCACTGTGACCGGCAGCAATATTTTTTAAATCATGAGGAAAGCTAAAGATTTTATTTTATAGTTATTGATCATTTATACTTCTTTTGTGGTTTGTCTGCCTATTCTTTACCCATTTTTTATATGGGAATGTTACCTGAGTTATTGTCATGTTAGAGTTAAATCCTTTTCTGTCATGCAGTATAGATGTTTGCTCTAGTTTGTTATTGCCTTTTGGTTTATGGTGTTTCACGAAAATGTGTGTGTGTGTGTGTGTGTGTGTGTGTGTGTAAAACCTACTGGAAGGAACTATAGGAAATAATCCTTATTTATCTATCACCCATAATGCACAGACATTTTTACATTGTAGTTTTGGTTTGGTATTTTTTATAAAGGAAATTAAATATTATATAAAAATTGTGTGTGTATTTTAAAACCTACTGGAAAGTACTATAGGAAATAATCCTTATTTACCTATCACCCAGAATGCACAGACATTTTTACATTGTAGCTTTGGTTCTGTGTTTTTATAAAGGAAATAAAATGTTATATAAAAATTGGAATCATCTTGATTCCTTTTCCCATCCTCTCCCTTCCTTCCCTAGGGCAGCTGCTATTATGAATTGAAATTTTCCTACTGTTACCATATATACTACTATCAATAAAAAACGTATAGTACTAGTTTGTGGCCGGGCATGGTGGCTCACACCTGTAATCCCAGCACTTTGGGAGGCTGAGGTGGGTGGATCACTTGAGGTCAGGAGTTTGAGACCAGCCTGGCCACTATTTCTTTAGAGGTGGCAAAACCCCGTCTCTACTAAAAATACAAAAATTAGCCGGGTGTGGTGGTGAGTGCCTGTAATCCCAGTTGCTCAGGAGGATGAGGCAGGAGAATCACTTGATCCTGGGAGGCAGGGGTTGCAGTGAACTGAGATTGTGCCACTGCACTCCAGCCTGGGCGACAGAACGACACTCCATCTCAAAACAAAACAAAGCAAAACAAAACAAAAAAACAGTGCTAGTTTGTGTATGTGTGTGCACACTCAAACTTACACAGATACGATCACTGGTGTATGTTCAGGCATTTTGCCTTATTTGCACTGGTGTTCAGTTCTATTAATAATGATATGCATAGATCTAGTCCTTTCATTTTGACTACTGTCTGTTATCACATCCAGTAAATATAGCTCCAGTTTCTTTGTTTATCAATTCTCATATCTAGTGAACACTGAAGATGCCTGTAGTTTTTCCATAACAACATTGCCGTGAACATCCATAGATGTCTGTCCTCATGCATATTTGGTTAATCTTCTCAAGGAGCAACCTTAGAAGTGCATTGTGGATTATGTGGGTTTTCAGATCTATTGGCCCTTGACAAATTGTTCCCAAGTAGTCATCCCAGTGGATGACACTCCCACCAGTGTGAAAGGGCTCCTTTTGTCCCACACCTTCCAAGACATGCTGTTAGATTTAGTAATTTTTGCCAATCTGTGAAAGTGAGATAGAATCTCATTGTGGTTTTAGTTTGCATTATCCTGATTGTTGATAGGGTAGAACATCTTTTTATTATAGATATTGGGGTTATGATTAATAATCCTGGTTGTTGCCTAAGGTATAACAGGTTTTCTATTCTATGCACTTTCTCTTCCTGCCCTTTGCTCATTTCCCCCATTGGGTTATTTATCTTTTTCTTATTGATTCATTGGTGTTCTTTGTGTCTTGGGTACTAATACCATTTTAATTAATTTATTTATTTTTGAGACAGAATCTTGCCCTGTTGCCCAGTCTTGACTCACTGCAATCTCCACCTCCTGGGTTCAAATGATTCTCCTGCCTCAGACTCCCAAGTAGCTAGGACTACAGGTGCGTGGCACCATGCCCGGCTAAATTTTTTTTTTTTTTTTTTTGAGACAGAATCTCCCTCTGTCACCCAGGCTGGAGTGCAGTGGCACGATCTCGGCTCACTACAACCTCCACCTCCTAGGTGCAAGCAATTCTCCTGCCTCAGCCTCCCGAGTAGCTGGGGTGACAGGTGCATGCCACCATGCCCAGCTAACTTTTTTGTATTTTTAGTAGAGGTGGGGTTTCACCATATTGGCCAGGCTGATCTTGAACTCCTGACCTCAGGTGATCCACCCGCCTCAGCCTCCCAAAGTGCTGGGATTACAGGCTTGAGCCACTGCGCGGGGCCATTTTTTGTATTTTTTGTAGAGACGAGGTTTCACCATGTTGGCCAGGCTCGTCCCAAACTCCTGATCTCAAGTGATCCTACCGTGTCAGCCTCCCAAAATGCTGGGATTATAGGCATGAACCACTGTGCCTGGCCAGTTACTAATACCATTTTATATGTGCTTTGGCCATCTTCTGATCCATGGCTTACTCTTCCTTTTTTCTTTAACTCAACATGTACTGCACTCTGTTAGAGTATTGCCAAGCCCTCCCCTCCAAGTATGACGCTGACTTAGCTATATCCTCAAGGAATGTAGCATACACTCAAAGTATTAAAAAGTCCTATAGGAACCAACAGGAGGGCTGGGGAAACATTCAGACAACACTAGATCTGGTAGCAATGACCACCACAGCAAAGAAGATGTATTAGTCCATTCTTGCATTGCTACAAAGAAATGCCTGAGACTAGGTAATTTATAAAGAAAAGAGGCTCATGATTCTGCAGGCTGTATAGGAAGCATATGCTGGCATCTGCTTGGCTTCTGGGGAGGCCTCAGGAAACTTACAGTCACAGCAGAAGGCAAAGGGGGAGCAAGCACCTCATGTAGCTGGAACAGGAGGAAGAGAGGGAGAGTGGGAGGTGCTGTACACTTTTAAACGACCAGATTTCACGAGAACTCCCTATCACCACAACAGCACCAAGGGAGATGGTGCTAAACCATGAGAAACCACTCCATGATCCAATCACCTCCCACCAGGCCCTACCTCCAGCATTGGAGATTACATTTCAACATGAGATTTGGGTGGGGACAAATATGTAAACTATATCAGAAGGGTCTGGCCAGGTCTGAAGGAAAGGGCCATCCAGTTAAGCAAAGCACAAAGGCATGAAAGTGGGTGGTCAGCCAAGAGTCCTCATTTCTTTCCTAGCCTTAGTCTCTTGGCTCTTCAGCACCTCCGTTCCCGCCTCCATGTCTCACCTGCAGCCAGGACAGCTGAGCACTTCTGCCTCCTCCGTCTCCACTGCTCTCCATGCGGCCTCAAGCCCTGTCCTGGGACCCTTGCCTCTGCCTCCCTGCTGGGGAGCAGGCTGGATTTGCAGCATTTTCATCTTTTAAACCTTGCTTATGCTCTTTTTTCTTACGTAGAAGTTTACATTTTTGATGTCTATTGTTCAGTCAACCTTCATGCGATGTGCTTTTTATGTCTTATCTACAAAGTCCTTCTCCATGCCAAAGTCAGACTTTCTTTTCTTATAATAAAAATAAATAAAATATCACAAAATAGAAAATTAAAAAGCTTGCAGTTTCTTTTTTTCTTTTTCTTTTCTTTTATTTATTTATTTATTTATTTTTTTGAGACGGAGTCTTGCTCTGTTGCCAGGTTGTAGTGCAGTGGCACGATCTCAGCTCACTGCAAACTCCATCTCCCGGCTTCAAGCGATTCTCCTGCCTCAGCCTCCCAAGTGGCTGGGACTATAGGGATGCACCACCACACCCAGCTAATTTTTGTATTTTTAGTAGAATTGGAGTTTCATCATGTTGGTCAGGATGGTCTCCATCTCCTGACCTTGTGATCTACCCACCTCGGCCTCCCAAAGTGCTGGGATTCCAGCCTGTAGTTTCTTATACTAGTTTCTGTTTTTTATACTTAGGGCTTTCATCCATCTGGAGGTTTTTGTATTTGTAGTTAAAGTTACTTCCTTTTTTATGCCTTTTCCGCTGCATTGATGCTTTCAGGGTCCTCTCTGAGGTCTGAGGAGTGTTCTTTGACAGTCTTGTCGCTATCTGCTCTGCACTGCTTTGCCTCTTGTGGGCGTCACCAGGCGAGGGCAGCCAGCGTTTGTCTGGTGGGTTTCTCTGTATCTCGGGCACTGTTTGTGACATTGGTGATTTTACTTTCATGTTGTGAACCCTGGCCCCAAAGGGCTTGTTTAACTTTTTGCGGAGAGTTCACTCAGTTTCTGAAGCCCCCACATTGCCTGTTGAGTATATGTTGAGCCTGGCACTGGAAATGCCCTCAGATCTGTGAATACTGCCAAGTAGGGGATCCCGGGACACCCTAATGATGCCTCTGCCGACCTTGAGCTCACAGCCCCATTGTGTTTTCCATAAGAGATGAGAGGGACTGATAAAGGGTGTTTGCCTGTGTTAGCCTTATGGAAGCAAGAGTTCCCTGCAGGGAATCAGGGTGCTTTGAACTTCTCCCACTCCTGCTTACTCGTTTTAGGTCAAGAGAAAACAAAAATATCCTTCCAACAATGTGTGTTTTCTACAGTTTAGGCGAGAAAAAGGTAGGAAAATAATAGTTAACCAATGTATAGGACTCTCCTGATAGGCGGTCACAGTGGTCCTGGAGCATACGTCCAAGGTGACTATCCTAAATGCCTGTGGGAAACTGCATCTTCATGAGAGACTTGCCCAGACGCCCTCTTGTGTTGCCTCTGCTGTCCCGCCACCAAATGCTTTGCTGGTGTCTTTCCAAGCAGAGAGGAGGTGCTGGAAGGTGAGCGTAGGATGACTTCCAAGTCAGCCCTTGAGTCTTTTTGCCACATAGCACCTGCCAGGGCACCCTTCCTCCCGGCCTCAGCCTGCCTGTCTCTCGCCAAGGGCCACGGCATCTTTTAGGAACTGGAAAGTGTCATTGACAGTTGGCGGTTTTTATGTGTGTATTTCTGCCTAAAGATTTTGCTTTTCACTTTTCGCTTTTTCCACTGCATATTAAAATTTTTCTTTTTTGCCCTGTCTTTGTGTGTTTTTCCTTAGGCCGGAAGCTGAGAGGAAAAGCCTTTTATTTTGTCAACGGCAAAGTGTTTTGTGAAGAAGACTTCCTGGTGAGTGTGTCACCGCAGCCTCTCCTCGCATGTCCTGGCCAGAGTCAGAGGGCAGGGGCGTGGTGGGACCTGGGCCAGCGCACAGGGAAGCTGTACTGCTGGAGAGAGGGGCCCTGCCTTTCCTTCTGTAGATGCATGGGGGTGGCCGTGTTCCCGAGGCCAATGGCAAACCACACAGCCTTGTACTTTGAAGAAACTGTGGGGTCACTTGACCTATCCTCTTGCTGCTTTCTGCAGTTCTGCCTCTTCTACCATCCTGGACTCCTCCTCTTAGACCTCTGGACTGGGACCTGGGCTCTCTTCTTCTCATCCCACTCTCTCTGGGAATCTAGCTTCTCCCATGGACTGAAAGTTCATCCATGTGCCAGTGACTCCCAGACCTGAGCTCTAGCCCTGCCGCACCTCTGAGGCCAGCGGCTGGCATCCCACTGGCCCCTGGACATGTCCCCTGGGCTGTGTCCCAGCCTCTCACATACCAGCCGCTCACCATACTTGTGTGAACCAAGACCCTTGCCTTGGGTCCTGATCTGTGAGGATTGCCTCCTAGGTTTGTCCTCAACCCCACCGCCTTGAATGCAGCCAGGCGTTGAACTCTATGCTGCCATGTCTTCCACAGTTCTGCCTCCGTTCACACCTCCGGCATGGCTCAGCCAGCCTAGCTTAACGGCATCCACACCCCCGCATCAAGAGGCCTTATAGGGCATAAACCTGGCCTGCTTGGTCCCAGCATGTGTAGGGTACAAAGCACGCTCAGAAGCTCTCCGAGGTCTGGACTCCCCAGCTTCCCACACCTGTGCAACCTCATGCCTTCATGCCTTTGCTTGGGCCATTTCCCCTGCTTGCAATGTCTTGCCCCTTTATTTTCCCAGAGCCCCCCAACAGCCTTCCTGTCCCTCCTGCTCCCACAATGGAGGAGCTCCTCTGTGCTACCACCACGCCCGGGACCTGCCCTGGCAGGGCTGTGGGCTGTTAGCCTTGAGCATTATGTCTGTTTATGAGTCTCTCCTCCATTGACTGAAAGCTCCCAGGGCGAAAAGAACATGTGTCTTCACCTTCACACCTGCAGATTCTAACACAATGCCATGCAGAGTGGGTGCTTGATAGATAGTGGTTGAAATGACCCTGTCATCTCTGGGATGAGGAATGTGAGATGCAGAGATGGGCTCAGGGCCAACTTCTCCCTGCCTTCCCTTGGAGAAAAGCCCTATTTGGTTTTCACTGAAAAGTTGATTCATTATGACTCCTGTTGGCCAAAAACAGACAAGCAAACTCAAACGGGCTTAAGTAAAAAGGAAATTATTCCAGCAGTGCCTCAGGAGTCATTTTCTCCACAGTTTTTGGTCCTGTGTCTCAGTGGTAGCTTCAGTCTCAGGTCCTGTGTGATGGCCAGATGTTGGCAGGACCTCAGAGTTTACGTTCTCTCAGTTTCATATCCGATGGGCAAGAGTGCCAGTCCCTCCTTTGGAATCCTCAACAGACATCTCATGGAGTCTCATTGGCTCTTACTGGGCCACATGCCCACCCTTGGAAAAACTATCAGTACTGGAGGAATGCAAGGCTCTGATGGACCAGGTCTGTCAATGCCCTGCCTGGGCCCTGGCATGGAGCCAGCCCACATGGTGATGGGAGCCACGTGGTGTGGGGCCGGGGGCTGGATCCCAAATGAAAATAAAGAACTATTACCCCCAGAATGGGGCGTAGGTGCCAGACGACAGAAACCTCCACCACGTGGTGTAGAGTTGCAGAAAGTTTCCCTTTTTCGTTTTTCCCACCTTCCTTTCGTTAGGTTTCCCCCAGTTAAGTTGTGTTTGTTATACCCAAACTTCTAGTCTAGTGTGTAGCATCTAGTATGTTTTTTGAAGAGAGTACCTCATGTCTTTCAAGACTCTGTGTGTGTATGTGTTTAGGTAAGATAAGGTAAGGTAAAGTAGGTAATTATCAAGTTTCTTTGAAGCTAACTATAAAAGGTATTAACCAGAACCGGAGTTGAATTTGATTCCTGTCCTTACCGTTTGTTGGCTGTGTGACCTTGAAAAGGTCACTTAACCTCTCTGAGCTGCCCTCTGCTTCTATTTGAGGATTCTGGGTAATAATGTAGACCTTGCAGAATTGTCGTAAGCATTAGAGTGGTGGTTTGAGAATGCATCAGAATCCCCTGAAAGTCTTGTGAAAACACAGATTGCCAGAACCCACCCCCCGAGTTTCCAAATCAATAGGTCTGGAGTGGAGCCCAAGGATTTGCATTTTTTACAAGCTTTCAAGTGATGCCAGGGAACTGCTCTTTGAGAACTACTGAGATGGGATTAAAGCATCTCTATATACAGTCCCTTACATAGAGCCTGGCATGCTGTGGGTGCCCAGACACAGTCATTGTTAGAGTGAGTGGTACTAGTATTTGTGATGGCTTTTGTGGCAGAGAATATTCTGTGACTCAGCCCACAGCTGTGTTGTACTTGGGGAATGACAGAATTCTGCACAGAGTGACACATCTTTCTGAGAAATTCCTTATAATCCTCTTGGCTGGTAGGGAGGTGGCTGATTCATCTTCCCAGTCTGGGTTTAACTTTCTTTTCTTTTTCTTCTGCAGTACTCTGGTTTCCAGCAGTCGGCTGACAGGTGTTTTCTTTGTGGACATCTGATCATGGACATGGTGAGTAGGTCAGCCAAAGAAGAGAACAGCATCTCAGGTGGAGGAGGAGGCGTTTAGAGAAAAAAGATATTAATAATTGAGGACAGTGTTTCTTATCTCGATTTGTGGTTACGGCTGGACGCAGTGGCTCACGCCTTAATCCCAGCACTTTGGGAGACTGAGGCGGGCGGATCACGAGGTCAGGAGTTTGAGACCAGCCTGGCCAATATGGGGAAACCTCGTCTCTACTAAAAATACAAAAATTATCCGGAGTGGTGGTGTGTGCCTGTAGTCCCAGCTACTTGAGAGGCCGAGGCAGGAGAATTGCTTGAACCCGGGAGGCAGAGGTTGCAGTGAGCCGAGATCGCGCCACTGCATTCCAGCCTGGACAACAGAGTGAGAATCCACCTCAAAAAAAAAAAGACATCCCTATAAAGTGCAGCTTGCTTGATCTAATAGAACCCGCATTGCTGGCTTTAATTGGAATTAACTTCTTCAACCATCTAGAGCACATGATGTCATGTTTCCGGTACTGCTTTCTCCTCCCCTGGGCTGTTTGAATCACACTGACCTCCCTCTGGCTTCTCTGTGATCCTTGTGGCATCCCAGGTGAGATGCTAAATACGGTCGGTTTTTACTGCAGAAATCTCAGCTACCTTGGAGTCAAATGGAGAAAGCCAGAGGAGCAAAGTTTTTCTCCCTGTGTTGTGC
>NW_012102254.1:5001744-5013759 GCF_000951045.1 Mandrillus leucophaeus | reverse complement strand
TTTATGAGTATGATTATACCCTGTTCTTAGTTTTAGTAATCCTAAGACTTCTTTGGATAACCTCAGGGTATGTCATTTATCTATTGCTGCATGACAAACCACCCTCAAACTTTGTAGTTTAAAACAACAGTGATTTCTTATTTGTCATCAAGCTTCATGCTGTGGGTCAGGATTTAGGTCAGGGTTCAGCAGGCCAGTTCTTCTGCTCTGTGTGGCATTGACTGGGGTCTCTTACTTTACTTTGTTCAGCTGGTAGCACAGTTGAACTGAAACATCCAAGATGACCTCTCACCCTCCAGGCCCCTCTCCTCTAATCATTTAGTAGTCTAGTTCAGACTTCCTTACAACAAGACATAGGAAGTAGAAGCTACCAGTCTTCTTAAGCCTTTGACTCAGAAATCTCAGAACATTGTTTCTTCTACTTTCTGTTAATTAAAGAAAGTCACAAAGCCAGTTCTGATTCAAGGGGAGGGGGAAATAGTCTCCATCTCTTGATGTGAGATCTCTACCATATGGGATAGTATGAAATTGAACCTTCAGTCTTTCGGGTCTTCTCTAGGACTTGAAAACTTTTACTGAATGTGTAGACAGAACCCCAGCTGTCTAACTCTTTGTGTAAATTGTCTCTCTGTATACCCTTTTGTTAATAGAGGGGTATATTCTGGGCTTGCAGGTTAGAACCAGGCATAGTCTCACATAAAAAAAGTATTACAGCTGGTCACAATGCAGCGAAATGGCATCTTTTTCCAGTCTTACTTTAGGCACAATGTGGATTAAATTAATTTAAGGATCTCTTTCTGCCAAGACAGCATTCATCTTGGGGAAAATTCATTCCAAGGTCCAAATTACCAAATGGGTTTTGGAAGCCCAGCCAGTTGTTCTTCCCGTTTTGCCTTACTGCAGATTGAGAGGGCCCTCAAAGGGTAGTGAAACCCAAGAGGGAATGAGGAAGCCTGAAAGCTGAGCATTCAGAGGAAAGCTGGAATAGAACAACGCCCTCCTCTTGCCTTCCTGGCTGGAGCTTGTGCAATGTGGAGTTATCCGCCTGAGGCTTCCAGGGGAAGGAGCTGGAACACAGCATCTCTTTCCCCCCAGGTTCCACAGTGTACTGACAAGTCTTCCCTAAATCCAAAATCCTCTTTCTTCAGCCTGTTTGAAGGCTTTCTGTGTGGCTCTCACTGCTGGATGCTGATGACCGTTCTGTACATTCTTCGCAGATGCATGTTTTGGTGTGACCTTGCTCATGTTGATTCTGTAGTTCAGTTGTTTTTGCTAAGTTTCATGACACAGGTAATTGCAGAAATGAATCTCCTAGAAGTCAGTGAAGATGCTTTCAACTGCAAATTATAGAAAAAACCCAGACTCAATTCGAGCTAAACCAATGATCCTCCAACTTTAATATATATCAGAATCACCCTATTAAAATACCAGCTGCCGGGCCTTACCCCCAGAGTTTCTGATTCAAGAAATCTGGGATGGGGTCCAAGAATGTGCATTGTTAACAAGTTTCCAGATGATGCTAATGCTGAAGGTCCAGGGGCCACACTTCGAGGACCACTGACTTCATAGGAATGATATTTTATCTCACCTAAAAAGAGGCTTGGAAGTATGCGGTTCCATGATGAGTTAATTCAGTTACTTATGGACCTCACCAAGGACGTTCTTTCCATCTCTTCTCTTTCCTGCTGTCCATGTCTTGGATCTGTCCTGGTTTCAGGTTGGCTCTGGCAGTTCCAGGTATCCCATCCAGATCCAGATTAAATGACACTGAGAGGAAGAAGTTTGTGGGGCTTTCCCTCTATTGCATTTAAAAACAACAACAGAGAAACTTATTACACTTGGATTTGAGGTCATCAAGTTGAGTCAGAACTTCTAAATTATCAGGCTCCAGAGTCAAAGCTGCAAGAAGGGGCACCCAACAGGCAGAAGTGAAGGGGTTCCTTTTGAGCTCTGCCATTTCCACATGGAATTTCTTTTCATTTTTCCAAGTACTTGCTGCTTCCCAAATCTGGGAAGGATGGATCCTTCTGTGGCCCTGCTTTGCATCGTTTCCCACTTCTCCATGGTGGATTTTGGCCCTGGGATTGGCCCATCCCTCCCTTAGCATCTCTTTCTATTAAAGAATTGTGCAAGAGTTTCCTGCTCTGGGTGAGGGTTGGAAAGGAGCCCTCTTTCCCTCCCAGCTCAGAGACCCTGTGAGAGGCTGCAGGAAAAAGATTCTTAGGTGGTCTCTTCTGTGTATTCATCTAAACAGATTTGCCTTTCCCACCCCATCACCTCTTGCTCTTCTCCTAGGTGAAACTCGGGGGTAAGTGTACTCCGTGTGTGACTGCTCATGTAATCCTTAGGACTGATGTATTTCTCTGCCCTTCCACCATTCCATCCTTCCCTATAATCCCCACTGAGTCTTGGCCTCTCCTCCAGATCCTGCAAGCCCTGGGGAAGTCCTACCACCCCGGCTGTTTCCGCTGTGTCGTCTGTAATGAGTGTTTGGATGGGGTGCCCTTCACCGTGGACTCGGAGAACAAGATCTACTGTGTCCGAGATTACCACAAGTAAGAAGGGACGGGAGCAGACAGGACCCATTCGTGTAGGCCAAGCTGATCTCAGCAGAGTGAGCGGTAGAAACCAACAGAACTATGTTTGCCAGCTGCCCTTAGATCACAGTCCAGCAAAGGCTTAATGGTTTTGAGGGGTGCAGTAGGGATCTTGGGAGGTTGGTCAATGCCAGTGTTGACAGGAATGGGTTAAAGAATCATGTTTAGTGAGAAAAACAAAAACAGAGCACAAAAAACGAATAATCATATTCCTGGCTAGGCCTCGGGAGGAATCCACCAAGCGCTGTGGCTTCAGCGTTACCTAACTTCACAAGGCCCCTATGCAGTGCTGGTTCCCACCAGTCTTGGTTTGCCTGGGCCTGTGCTAGGCACCATGAGGGGTGTAAACAAATAGGTTAGTGCTGTCTCCAGAAGAGTGAGAGGCAGCCGGTGTCCTCATTGCAGCTGGGGAACAGATACTAAGGCATATTCCACAAAGTGAGTCAGGTTCCAGACATTCTGTGAGGGAGGAGAGCAAAGGGCAGGAGGCAGCATGGAGGAAGGCTCCATGTGGATTCCAAGTGCAAGTCTGACTATGGGCTTTGCTCCCAGAAACAACACAGTGTGCATTTACTGCTGCTTTGTTTCTCCCCGCAGGGTGCTGGCCCCCAAGTGTGCAGCCTGTGGGCTTCCCATCCTTCCACCTGAGGTAAGATGCCTTTCCAGACATGCTCCCAGGGGCTTCTAAAACATGAATATCTCCCTGGGCTCATTTACAAGATCCATGTCCTGTCCTTACATCTTTTAAGGTATCCTTTTAAAAATCTCAACTCTGGCCTGGTGCAGTGGCTCACGCCTATAATCCCACCACTTTAGGAGGCCTAGGCAGGCAGGAAAATTGCTTGAGGCCTAGAGTTTAAGAACAGCCTGGGCGACATAGCAAGACCTCATCTCTACAGAAAATTGTTAAAAATTAGCCAAGCATGGTGGCATGTGCCTGTAGTCCTAGCTGCTTGAGCCTAAGAGTTTGAGACTGCAGTGAGCTATGATGGTGCTACTGCATTCCAGCGGGTGACAGAGCAAGACCTTGTCTCCAAAAAAAAAAACAAAAACTCACCTTTGAGAGAAGTCACGTCCTCACCCCTCCTTGTTGACCGGCTTCCCCGCCCCAGTACCCTTCTTGTGCTGGTTTGTCCCCATGATCAGGTCAAACTCCCTTACCTGATGACTAATTCTTAGATTAGCAGATGAGCAGAAAGACTTGTCTTTTATTCATTTTTTAAAATAAGTGTCCATGTAGGTCTTTCTTTCAGTGTTGACTCCAGCATTCCAGAAGGAAGGGCTTCTGTCCCTCCCACTTTCCCTCTCATCAGCTTAAATGTATTCTTTTTCCAACAAGTACTCCTGATTACCTTCTCCTCCCAAGGCCACCTACTTGCTACCCCAAAACCCTCTTCCCTCCCCACCCTGTGGTACATCAAACCCAGCAGGCCCCTAACAGGTCTCTCGGGCGTGTTCTTGCTTTTCTTTGGTCCCAGGGCTCAGATGAGACCATCCGTGTTGTGTCCATGGACAGAGACTACCACGTGGAGTGTTACCACTGCGAGGTAGGCCCCTCCCCACCCGGCCCCCAGAGCCCGTTGTAGACATCCAAGAGAAGAGCATCCTGCGTTGACTGGGGCAAGAGGCGGTCAACAAGATTCTGGCAAGGTTCAGCCCTCTAGAACTTCTGTAGGAAATGGAGTGAAGGCTAGTTCTTGGGGGAGGTAGGAGAAGATGGAAATGCTCGAGGTATAAAGCTCTTTCTTTTGCACATTCAGAACTATCAAGTCCTGCAACTGTTGGAGCTACTATCCCTGAAGCTGCAGAGCTAGGAGGGTGCTGGAGAGCATGGGTTTCAGGTCCTGTCTGGGGGCCACATTGTCAGGCAGGTGTGCGATGTGGGGAAGGGACACCCTCCCCTCCAGCTTGTAGGCTGTTCTGTCTTCCAGAAGCCTGTTTCTCAGCCAAGCCCTGGAAATCAGGAAACCCCTTCCGGAAACAGGCATGTCAGCTGGTGGTGTGAAGGCAGGTGGGGTCCGCTTGCCCCTTGCTGCCCTGTGTCCCAAGATGAAGCAGCACTAGTACCTGATGACTGTTAGGAAAGCTAGGGGTCGCCCCTCACCAGCCCCTGTGAAGGGTGACCGTGAAATTTCAGCCACAATTAAGTGAATTCACCCATGGAAGGAGATTAGATTCATTTGCTGACCTTGTGAGTAGAGAACAGGGGTGTCCCTCATGTAGACTTGTCCCACTGCCAACACTGAAGAAATGGGTGGGAATCATTGCTGCGGGACCCCAGGTGCCCCAGGTCACTGCAGGAGAAAAAGGTGAGGACATTTGCTCAACAGGCCTCTCCACATTTTCTAGACCAGTGCTATCCAAAAGAAACATAAGGGGTCGGGCGCGATGGCTCATGCCTGCAATCCCAGCACTTTGGGAGGCCAAGGCTGGCAGATCACTTGAGGTCAGGAGTTCGAGACCAGCCTGGCCAACATAGCAAAATCCCATCTCTACTAAAAATACAAAAATTAGTGGGCATGGTGGCACACACCTGTAGTCCCAGCTACTCGGGAAGCTGAGACAGGAGAATTGCTTGAACCCGAGAGGTGGAGGTTGCAGTGACCTGAGATTGTGCTACTGTACTCCAGCCTGGGCAACAGAGTGAGACTCCATCTCAAAAAAAGAAAGAAATATGAGAGCAACAAATTAAAGTCATGGTATCATTTTAAGTTTTCTGGTAGCCACAATTAAAAAGTTAAAAGAAACAGGTGAGATTAATTATTTTATTCAGTTCAAAATATCCAGCCAGGCATAGGCCCGTGCCTGTAATCTTAGCACTTTGGAAGACCAAGACAGGGGGATCACTTGAGCCCAGGAGTTTGAGAACAGCATGGGCAACACAGTGAGACCCCGTCTCTACTAAAAATACAAAAATTAGCCAGGCATGCTGTGCCTATAGTCTCAGCTACTTAGGAAGCTAGGATCACATCACCTCACTCTCCTCTGGGTGACAGAGCAAGACCCTGTCTTAAAAAAATAAAAAGTCAAGGACCAGGCACTGTGGCTCACGCCTGTAATCCCAGCACTTTGGGAAGCTGAGGTGAATGGATCACGAGGCCAGGAGATCGAGACGATCCTCGCTAACATGGTGAAACCCTGTCTCTACTAAAAATACAAAAAAATTAGCTGGGCATGGTGGTGGGCACCTGTAATCCCAGCTACTTGGGAGGCTGAAGTAGGAGAATGGCGTGAACCCAGGAGGCGGAGGTTGCAGTGGAGCTGAGATCACGCCACTGCACTCCAGCCTGGGTGACAGAGTGAGACTCCATCTCAAAAATAAATAAATAAATAAAAATGAAAAATAAATAAAAATCTCACTGGGCGTGGTGGCTCACACCTGTAATCCCAACACTTTGGGAGGCCGAGGCAGGCAGATCAATTGAGGTCAGGAGTTCAAGATCAGCCTGGCCAACATGGTGAAACCCTGTCTCTACTAAAAATACAAAAATTAGCCAGATGTGGAGGTGTGTGCATAATCCCAGCTACTTGGGAGACTAAGGCAGGAGAATTGCTTGAACCTGGGAGGTGGATGTTGCAGTGAGCTGAGATCGCACCACTGCATTACAGCCTAGGAGACAGAGAGAGACTGTCTCAAAAAAGAAAAAAAAATCCAAATATTATCTTTTGAACATGTAATCAATATAAAAATATTACGCATGAGATTTTTTTGTAACTCCACAATTTATTTCTTCTAAAAAAAATAGGATATGTGTGCAGGTTTGTTACATAGGTATGTATACGTTATACGTGTGCCATGGTGGTTTGCTGCACCTATTGTCCCATCTTCTAAGTTCCCTCCCCTCAGCCCCCACCTCCCAACAGGCCCTGGTGTGTGTTATTCCCCTCCCTGTGTCCATGTGTTCTCATTGTTCAACTCCCACTTGTGAGTAAGAACATGTGGTGTTTAGTTTTCTGTTCCTGTGTTAGTTTGCTGAGGATGATGGCTTCCAGCTTCATCCATGTCCCTGCAGAGGACATGATCTCATTCCTTTTTCCCATGAGATATTTTTATATCCTCTTTTTGTCCTAAGTCTTGGGAATCTGCGTTTACACTGACAGCACATTTTAAGTGGTTCACAGCAAGTGTTGTGTGGCTGTGTCTCCTGTGTTGGACAGGCCTCCACTGGGCAGGAGCTGTGTTTCTGCACTGGCATTTCCTGCCTATACAGAAAAACACAGCACCCTCTGCTGATTTTGGGGACTGTGACCTTCAGGTCAGTCTTGCAGTCTGTTTTGATTTGCTTCCCCTGGACATGTCTGCCTCCCCCCAGGACTGTGGTCTGGAGCTCAATGATGAAGATGGCCACCGCTGTTATCCGCTGGAGGACCACCTGTTCTGTCACTCCTGCCACGTGAAGAGGCTGGAGAAGAGACCCTCGTCCACAGCCCTTCATCAGCACCACTTCTAGCCAGAGCCACTTGCAGACATCACGGCAGGGGATGAGGAGCCGGGGTTGCTGCTGCTGCTTCCGGTGGGCCCTGGAGTGGAAGTAGGGTAGGGGAAGAGGAGGGGTGGAAGGGAGAGTTCCTGTGAGCATGTGTGGGGTGCCTTTCCTTTAACCAGGGAGGTGAACACTATCTGCCTGCTACATGTATTTTCCAAGTGCTTTTCTCTGTTGCCACATTTTCCTCAGGTTACTCAGGAAAACGCTCCAGCATGTGCGTAGCATATGACCTGAGGTTGCATCATTGCAACAAAGGAATCCTCCTGTCCCCTCTGGGAACATTTCATGCTTCTGAAGGAGAGGTTCTTATTGAGCTTGTTTCACAATATCCCCATGAAGGGACAGCTCAGCTGCCAATACATTCACCCCTTTCTCTTCCTTCAGGAAAATACCTATACCCAAGTGCCCCCTCCCCCCATATATATCATGGCATGATTTAAGTCTTCTTTTCACCCAAGAGCTCCAGTTCTTCTGCAGAATGGCTGCAAATTGAATTGCATTAAGGCAAGAAGGAAGCTCTAATATGTGCTTTGTATCCTAAGACGAATTTGCTTAGAAAGCCAGAGGCAAGATTTGAAATAAGTGAGGCAGGGTTTCCTCCTTAGACACTGACAGCATTCTCTGTGCCCCTGCAAATCCTTACTCTCCTAAAGGTGGCTGAGGCCCCGACAGAAATTTGCCCTATGTGAGTAAAACATGCTTTGGGAGAAGAACTTGGTGCAGGCACCAGGATTTGTTTTTTGCTCACGTCTTTGTGCTGTTTTTCTCTGGAGTTTTCAAGAGTCAGTGACTTGGAAGGCCACTTCTGCAAGGCAAGTCTCAGGAACCCATGCAGGTACATCACTTACACCTGTTTTTAGCTTATTTAATGACGGGCTTTTGGGAAGAACTGCCTGCATACTGAGAGACAGCTTCTTATAAACAAGGAGAGTTTTTGTGTGTGCGAGATCTCTAAGCCAGCGTGGGAGGGAGTGCCTCAGGATAAGTTATTATATTCATTTTGTTGGTTTCTCTCCTGCCCAGTTCTTGGCAGAGGCATTATGTTGGAAGAAACCAGTATAAGGTACACTGCTTTTGTCTGTTTTTTTAGTTGTTTCCCTTCACTTTCAGTCTTCCACACACAAAAAATACCTCACAGATAGAGCTTCACCAAATCACAGATTCAGGAGGAATTTGGCTTTCACACTGGACTCAGATGTCTTCTTCAGTGTGTTGGAAATCACTGGCTTCACACAGGCCCAACTCCAGCTGGTCAGGGCAGAGTGATTGTAACTAAAGGTCAGCGGAGAATAGATCAGATTCAGTGCTTTTACCTTATGCATTTCAGTTTCCTGGCTCCCCAGGGTGGCAGGAGCTGAGGGAGGGCCACACACTGGGAAGATTTCAAGACCACTCTGTGCACTGAAGAGGTAAAACTTGTGCTGCAAGTCACATCGCTGAGGCTGGAGGTCAATACCCCTTGGTATTTTGATTAGAAGAAGCTGCAAAAGAAAGGCAGCCCGTTTTACCATTGCCAGCCAGGCTGGGGACACGGGAGCCGGTGTGTGCACTCTGCCTCCTCACCTTGTACCCAGAGCAAGAGGACTGGGTGCTGGGCTGCTGAGGGTGGTCAGTGGAGCCCCTAGCACATGTGAACTCAGGCTTTTCATTGGGCCTGGCTCTACTTCTAGGCCATGTTTTGACTCATTTGGTAACCATTGCCTGTAAAAAGCACAGAATTGGTGCCGTGGATTATCCCTTCCATGTTGATGAAATTCATTCTGTTGGAATCCTTTGGCCAGATGTCACTTCAGCCAGGGTGTGCATTGTCATTGGTTCTTTTTCACAGGCTGAGCCTCCTGAAAACCCATGAACGCTGGGGTTGGGGAAGTGAACCCTGAGGTGGGGACCCTCTCTTCCCATCAAGTCATCCAGCTCAGTGTGGGCACGGCAGGGGGGTGAATGAAGCCAGCCAATGTGTTAACCTGTCTCTGTCAACCTAACAATGTTGGCCTTACTGACACACCTTTGCTCCATGTTCAAGACCAGAAGTAGCTGGGATTTGTTTGCAAATTGGGTAATTAGTTTAAAAATCTGTGATTACATTTTTAAATGAAATTTTTAAAGTGGCCTAGATTGAGGTGATTCAGATAGGTTTGCAAATATACCATTTTATATTGTCGAGAAAGAACAATAAGGGAATTTCCAGATGTCCTAGAAATCCTAGCAACAGATTTCTCTGGTTGTCAGTTTCCCTGGAGAAGGTGCCAGGTAGGAATCTCCGATCAGTTGTTTTTCTCCCCACTTCAGGCCCTTGCACAAAAGCCATGAAGAGGTGTTCATCTACCTGGTATTTTAAATATAAATTATTAGCCAAATAGAATTGTAATGGGGTTGTATTTATGGGCGCCTAGAAAGCAAACACAAGGACTTGGTAGGCCAGGAAGAAAAGGTTTTAAAATTTAGAATGAATAGCTCTCCTGGATTTTCTTTTTGACAATTCTTGGACTTTAGATAAAACAAGGAGGATTGTGGCCGGATTTCAGATCCTAAAGCCAGCCTTCATCTTAGGCCTTTGCCTCATCGTGCCTTTTAGGTTTTCTTACCCACTGTCTCCTGTTTTGTCTTTTTCTTCTTTTCCCCTACCCCTATCTTGGGACATTCAGAAACTGCCTGGGTGGTTTGAGAAGAGACAACCCAGTTTGACCTGCAATATAAGGATCCATTCGTAATCTCTCTCACTGATGTTATTTCCCCATCTGCTGTCTTGGTTCATCTCACCACAGAAGGGCATTTAGTCCTAACCAGCCATCGACTGCGTATGGCAGCAGGGTGGCACTTCCCATTTCTCTGTGGTTAGTGCTCAAGTGAAAACCTCTTTCAGCTGAGTCCTCTGAGCTTCTGCTGTTGAGTCCTGGGTGGCTGATGGAATGATTGAGGAGGTCTGGTCACCCTCAAGCGCCATCATCACCTTGTTTCTGTGGGCTTGTGTCACACAAAATGAAGAACAGAAATGTTAGGACTTAAGAGAATGTTTGGAATTCACACCCCTTTGCAGTCCTTTCAAGGCTGCTGCTATGTGCTGTGTCCCATGCATGTGAAAGTCGAGCTGTGATGGCTGCTGGGACCCCTGCAAAGATCATGTGTGAGAATTGAGCACAAGACCACAGATTATTACTGCTTGATGCACTTGTTAAAACTCTATCTGCCAGGAAACCAAATTTTTTTTTTTTTTTTTTTTTTGAGGCAGGACCTCACTCTGTTGCCCAGGCTGGAGTGCAGTGGTGCAATCTCAGCTCACTGCAGCCTCCACCTAGTGGGTTCAATTGATCCTCCCACCTCAGCCTCAGTAGCTGGGACCACAGGCGTGTACGACCACCCCTGGCTAATTTTTGTATTTTTAATAGAGATAGGTTTCACCGTGTTGCCTAGGATGGTCTGGAACCCCTGGGCTCAAGTGATCTGCCCACCGCCACCTCCCAAAGTGTTGGGATTACGGCCATTAGCCACTGTACCTGGCACAATTTTTTTTGTACCCTCCTTTATGCCAAGAATCAGTCCTAATTTCTTTACTATGTGAAGGAACTTTTAAAAGTAACAGAAAAGGCCAGGCACAGTGGCTCATGCCTGTAATCTCAGGCGCTGTGGCTCATGCCTGTAATCCCAGCACTTTGGGAGGCTGAGGTGGGTGGATCACTTAAGGTCAGGAGTTAGAGACCAGCCTGACCAACATGGTGAAACACTGTCTCTACTAAAAATACAAAATTAACCAGGTATAGTGGCGCATGCCTGTAATCCCAGCTACTTGAGAGGCTGAGAGGCAGGAGAATTACTTGAACCTGGGAGGCAGAGGTCGCAGTGAGCCAAGATGGTGCCATTTCACTCCGACCTGGGCAACAGAGCGAAACTCTGTCTCAAAAAAGAAAAGAAAAGAAAAGAAAAGTAAAAGAAAAAAGAGTGAAATATATTAGCTATCTTTTATTCTGAGCCAAAACTTGACAGATGTGGGAAATCTCCATATAGTGTATGAAAATTTCATTGTACAGGGAAATTATTTTCCTCTGTGTCTTTCCTTTTACTATAAAGTGATTCAGAATTTTACTGTTACTATAAAATTATGCAAAGTATTGTGACAAAACTGCATCAATTTGTTGACTATTAAAGTGCTCCTTGAACATTATATTTCCCGGGTCTTTTCTGTGTGTGGAGTCAGCAAACAATGCTTTTTGCTACCTGGACTTTGTGTTCTTTTACAGCTCTGGATTCTTAAAAGTACCACATGGGTATCAAACCTGTGAAGGGTATGAGATTTTACCCTACTTGCAAGCTAACAAAGTGAGCACACCACATGGATTCATGGATCCTGGCAGAAGTTATGAGACTCATAGGTCAGAGACAAAGGACAGTGTATTATAGCAATAGCAGTGGCCAGATTATCAGCATTTGCACTGGTTCCCTAAGCCCCAGGCCTCATGAAGAGGGCCAGGTGAGACCTGCACACACAGTGGGCTGCATTACAAAAGGAACCCCCATGCTTAGGGAACCCTGGCATTTGATCATGGGCAGTAAGCCTGCCTGACTTTTGCTCCAGAGACAGACACTATCTGTCATCCAAGACTGTTCACTAGATAAACATCCTTGGAAATACAAGTCTGGAACCTGGCACTAGGTGCCTATTCTTACCAGATGTATAAAAATGTGAGAGACCGGCCGGGCGCGGTGGCTCAAGCCTGTAATCCCAGCACTTTGGGAGGCCGAGACGGGCGGATCATGAGGTCAGGAGATCGAGACCATCCTGTTTAATACGGTGAAACCCTGTCTCTACTAAAAAATACAAAAAAAAAAAAACTAGCCGGGCAAAGTGGCGGGTGCCTGTAGTCCCGGCTACTCGGGAGGCTGAGGCAGGAGAATGGCGTGAACCCGAGAGGAGGAGCTTGCAGTGAGCTGAGATC
>NW_012102254.1:4988898-5000924 GCF_000951045.1 Mandrillus leucophaeus | reverse complement strand
CCCCCCACCACCACCTCCCAGCCCCTTTTCTGCATGGCAGGTGAAAAATTGAAAGTACCTCTGATTCATCTCCTCCCACAACCAATCAGACTGCTTGCGGGCCAAGTCTTCATTTGAGTATAACTTTGTAACTTCAGCCTCTAATTGGTTGCTTTCCACAACCAGATGTTCGTACAGGGTGGTGTAACTTTGTAACTTTGCTTCAGCCTCTGATTGGTCCCCTCTCACAACCAATCAGACTGATCATGGACCTCTACTTCATTTACATAGGGTGTACAACAAGGAACCAATGGGCAACCTCTAGGGGGTATTTAAACCCCAGAAAATTCTGTCAGCGGGCTCTTGAGCTGCTTGGCCTGCTCCCACCCTGTGGCGTGTACTTTTGTTTTTCAAAAACTCTTTCGTTGCTTCATTCTTTCCTTGCTTTGTGCGTTTTGTCCATTTCTTTGTTGAAGATGCCAAGAACCTGGACACCCTTCACCCCAGGAGGAGCATTAGTCAGCCTACCACAGACTCCAACAAACATTTTTTGAGAGGAAATGAAAGAATATTCCTAGGTTATTGGGTGCCTTTTCTTCAAGAAGCCCTGAAAGTGGGGTTTGCATTTTTCCCTGGATTGAAAACAGAAATGCTTCCTACACAAACATGATTGAGACTTTGTACTCTAGGTGTTAAAAAACATTAGAGTAGGTCATACCCTGTGGGTTATGGTCAGAGAGATCTGGTTAGAAGTTCCCAGGTAGGCGACAGCACTAGATATGTGACACTTCTAGGAGAATCCCTGGCTCTGTGGATACGTCTAGGGGTGTAAGGCAGCCTCAGGGACTGCCACCACTTGGTTACATACATGTCCCTCCAACTAATCCTAGCTCTCAAGGACAGGCAGTTCTGGGCCCTGTGTTGCCCATGAGACTTGGTCCACAGCAAGCCTGTGACGGAGTGAAAGTGAGGGGACACCCAATTCGAAAACTCAGCAGGAAGCCAGACTCCATGATAGACAAAATGGATCAAAGTGAATCAGCTCTGTTGTTTGGGGAAATACCTGAGGTTTGTTGTTTTGTGCCAAGAAGATTAACGACACGGACACACGTGAGTAGGTTAAGGAGCGGAAAGTTTAACAGGCAGAAAAAAGAGAACAGCTCCCCCATGCAGAGGGAGGAGGACTCCTAATGGATCTCCCCATTCCTGGCTGGAAGCAGTCTGATACACAGAGGAAGGGTTTGAAGAGGTGGTGTTTGATTTACATAAAGCCCAAGGGATTAGTTTGACCAGCTATGCCATTTACATAGCCCTCGGAGAAACTGGCCATTCCACCTTGATCTTTTATTATGCAGATGGGGTTTTTTACCTGGCCAGAGCCTTGACACCTGCACACATGGCAACAAACAGAAGAGAGGAGAAATCTTCCATATTGGATGTACCTGGCTTCCAGGTGCATTTATCTATGCAAGCTTCTAGCTTGCTTATTTATGCTTGCAGCTTGACTTTTCAGGCTGCTTTCTGTTAGAAAAAAAATGGTTTTGGGGGCTGCTTTTTATTAAAAGAAAAGCCTTACCAAGGACTCGTGTACCCTCACTATCTGCCTGAATAATTTTTTTTAACTTCTATATTAAAAGGTCTACAAGTGGGAGCTGAGGTTGTAGAAATTATTTGGATGTGCCAACAAGCTTCATCTGCAGCTTGGACTGTCTTCACTGGAAGTCCTCTGGCAGATTTTGTAAAAAGTTATATTTATGTAACAATTTTACTATAGGAAAAACTCACCTAAAGATATGAATTTATATTACTCATCATTGGCTGGTTCCTTATCCTGAACACTGGTTTCCTTGGAATCTGATTTTGGCTTGTTTGGCCTTTAAAAACCCCAGAAGAATGGATGTTTCTGCCAGATTATTTTCTGGTTTTCAGTCTCACTATATGTCACAAAAGCCTTGGTTTATGGTTCCCAACTGGTGAAGAAACGTCAAACTTTGCCTCTCTTAGTTCCTTCTACATGACAATGGGTGGTGGCTGCTCAGATGGAAGCATTTTTTTTTCCCTAAAGCCTATGAGACAGGCTGCAACTTAAACCCCTATTTTATTAAAGGAGAGGAAATGTCCAAGAGCCCAGAGCTAGTGGGTAAAAGCATCATCAGGACTAGAAATGGGGTCTTCTTGTTGCCAATTAGTAGGGGTGAGGGGTAAGTGGCATATGTGACTGCCATCCATGCCCAGACAGGGAATTGTCCTTGAACCCACTCATGTGGTGTCTTCTAGGGTACAGTGAGTCCTCAGGGCAGGACAGCCTTGGGGTCAAGAGCCCAGACTCAGGTGCTATCTCAGGTTTTGTAACTCAATTGCTCAATGACCTTAAGCCAGTTTAGTTCCCTCATCTGTGAAAATGGGGATAACAACCGAATTTACCTCATGGGATTGTTGTAAGGAATGATGGAATTCATCCAAGTAAGGGAATTAGAGCAGTTCCTGTCATGAAGTAATTGCTCAATAAAGTGTGTCAGGTTTTAAGAGTAATTGATCTTTACGTCATGATAAATGGCAACAAAATAAATGACAAATTGATTAAAGTAAATAGTAAAAACAACACAAGAACAAAACATTAAAAAATCATATAATAGGCCAGGCGCAGTGGCTCATGTCTGTAGTCCTAGCACTTTGGGAGGCTGAGGTGGGCGGATCACAAGGTCAGGAGATCGAGTCCATCCTGGCTAACATGGTGAAACCGCGTGTCTACTAAAAATACAATAAATTAGCTGGGCGTGGTGGCGAGTGCCTGTAATCCCACTACTCTGGAGGCTGAGGCAGGAGAATGGAGTGAACCCGGGAGGCGGAGCTTGCAGTGAGCCGAGATCGAGCCACTGCACTCCAGTCTGGATGACAGAGCAAGACTCCGTCTCAAAAAAAAAAAAAAAAAAAAAAAAAGTGAGAGACCTTGGAGAATCATATCCCAAGAATCAGCAGTTTCTTTTACTGGACCTTTAAGATTGAGACGTGTGACATGCAGTGACATGTAAGGTCACTTTGTCTCTTTTGTGAATGTTACCATTTTTTTTCTTCTGAGGTTATGACCAAAGAATCCTCGAGGTGAGTGATCCTTCAGTTTTGAGACAGCCACATGCAGGAACATGGGACTTGCAGAGTGATGGGGCCAAGTGTGTGGTTAGAATCCTTGGGGTGGGGAAAGAGTTTGTTCTAGACTCCAGTTTAGTCCTTGTGGCTACCAGGTCTGACGTGCCAAGGACACGGGAAAGCTGGGAGTGAGGATGCTGATAGTCATGGCACCTTACACCAGAATAAAACTTTCTTTTTTTTTTTCTTTTTCTTTTTAAGTGATAAGAGAACGGCTAGTCTGATTTTACCAACATGGGCTGCTATTTGCTTAAGACTGATGGTGCAAGGGGTGAAGATGCAATCAGGGTAAAAGGTGGTCTGGGGTTGTGGTGTGCTGGCAAACCAGCCCTTCTGGGGCACAAAATTTAAGAGCCCTGATATGGAGTATTTGCTGATATCTATAATGTAAATATTCCCACTGTGGCCACTTTCCAGTTACCAGCAAGGCATCCCAGCACTAGGGGTTGGGAGGAGATGGCATAGTCCTAAGAGTCAGCCTCGGGCATTGAGCCATGTGGGACTGGGCAGTGGGGTATCTGGTCTGGTTCTAAATGCTGTGATGAAGCAGTAGCAACTGTAATAGCTGATATTTCCTGTGTGCTCACCACATTCCAAGGACTGTATGTTCTTTATCATCCCTCATTTGATAGACAAGACAACTGAGACACAGAAGGGTGAAGTAAACAGAAAGTATGCAATAAGTACTCCATCCCAGACCATCTCATCCAGAGGGCACTGTCTTGACCACTCTACTACTGTGGTTGCTGTGAGGCAGTAACTTGTCTGTCAGTGTACTTCTTCATCAAAGCTGCATAGTCAAAAAGCCACAGGAGGCTGTGAGGAGAAGCTCTCTGCTGCTCTGTTGAAGTCTGTATTGGTTTCCTATGGCCACTCTAACAAATTACCACAACCTTGGTGGCTTAAAACAACCCAAATATATCTTTCTGTCATCCTGGACATGAGCCAAAGTCAAGGTTGTCAGCAGAAGCGCAATGCTTTCAGAGGCACTATAGGGGACTGCCCATTCCTTGCCCCTTTTCTGCTTCTAGAGGCTGCCCATTTTCCTTGGCTTGTGGCCGCATCATTCTGGCTGCTTCTATTGTCACATCTCCTCTCTCACCCTCCCTGCCTCCTTATAAGGATGCTTGTGATTATATCCATCCAGATAATCCAGAATCTCCCATTTTGTGATTCTTAATAACATCTGCCGCCGGGCGCAGTGGCTCAAGCCTGTAATCCCAGCACTTTGGGAGGCCGAGGCGGGCGGATCACGAGGTCAGGAGATCGAGACCATCCTGGCTAACACAGTGAAACCCCGTCTCTACTAAAAAAAATACAAAAAACTAGCCTGGCCAGGTGGGAGGCTGAGGCAGGAGAATCACTTGAACCTGGGAGGCAGAGGTTGCAGTAAGCCAAGATCACGCCACTGCACTCCAGCCTGGGTGACAGAGTGAGACTCCGTCTGAAATAATAATAATAATGATAATAATAATAATTCAACACAGGGTCTCATTCTGTTGCTCAGACTGGAGTGCAGTGGCATGGTCACAGCCTCGACCTCCTGGGCTGAGGTGATCCTCCCACCTCAGCCTCCTGAGTAGCTAGGATTATAGGTGCACACCACCAAACCTAGCTAATTAAAATTTATTTATTTATTTATGTATTAGTGATGAGGTCTCGCTATGTTGCCCAGGCTGGTCTCGAACTCCTAAGCAGCATCATTTTTTCTAAGTGTGAAACTGGTAATAACCCAAATTCCCAGCATAAGGGTTATACATAAAATATCTAGCTCTCTGATGAAATATCTTCAAAGAATATTTAATGACCTTAAATCTCAGACAAAAAGGTAAGGGGACAAAATGAAGAACCTATTTCCTTCCACACAACCCCAATTTGAAAAAACACATGTGCAAGTATACCCATGTTAAAAAGTATAGAAGAAAAAAAGGCTTTAAGGAAAAAAAATAATAGTAATGATCTAGGGTAGGAATCACGTTATTATTCCCAATAATTTTATATCTTTTAAAAATCTATAATTTTATCAGGGGAAAACGTTATGTTGCGGAAATTAATTGATCGAGTGATAACTCAACGGACAGTATCCGATGACTCATATAATCCCACGGTTCGAGTCCCCTTTCGGCCGCAGACGTTTCGAGCCTTCTCGGGTGTCCAAGTAGCGCATCTGTACAATGAGGGGTAATATACTAGACTACCTGAGGTCTTGTTACTGCAAAAACACCCATGTATTAAGGTTTCCCAGTGGAATTTGGGGGCCGGGTTGACTTCGGAGCTGGAGCTCGCAAAGGCCAGGGCTTCTGCAGATTCTGACGTTTTGTGGACCCCCACTACCGCGCGCAGCCGCACTGCAGGTTTTCTTCGCTGCTGGTTGGATCACAACGCTATGGGGGCTTCTGCTCCACGGCGGGGAAAGGCCAGAACCGCTGCCTTAAATGCGCTTTTGCGTCATCCGGTTGCTAACCTCCGGCCACAGCAATGCCCACTCCAAACTGCTACTTTTCCAGGTGTGTTTGTCTAAATATACCCCATTTACAGACTTCTCAGGTGCATCATTAGGAACAGGACGCTCTGCAGTTTGCGAACCACCTCAGACAACTCCAGGTTCCTAGCATAGTTTAAAGGATGACATTGTGAGCAAACTAGCATCAAAATTTGAGATATTTAACTTTCACATTTTAACCATACGCCTTTCCAAGGTCTTGTAATACATGCAAGTGTGGCAAAACGAGCACTGCGAGCCAGCCAGGAGTCGAACCTAGAATCTTCTGATCCGTAGTCAGACGCGTTATCCATTGCGCCACTGGCCCCGAGCTGGTAAACCCCTCTCCGCGAGGGCTGATCACCCTTATGTAGCATGAACAGGCTTCCGGGAACCAGCGATCCATTTTGCCCCGGCGCCACAGCTCCCGCTGCTCCGCCTTTCCCCGAAACGCGCTCCACCAATCCGCAGCGGCTTCGTCATGGCGCTCTTCGTCGCACTCCAACCTGCGGCATCGGCGGCATGTCTCGCGTGCTCTAGCTCGCACACTAATTTGTCCTCCACAGCCTCCCGTTAAGGCCGGCTCTCCTGTGGGGCGGGGAAAGGGGTGGGACGAGGCTGGGCGCTGCGGCCGCCTTGCCAGGGTGACCGGTAGCGCTGTAGCCGAGGTGGCGGCGCGGGGCGGGGCCGGCGGAGAGACAAGGAAGGAGGTGGTTGTGCAGGATGGCGACGGCGGCTTACGAGCAGCTGAAGCTGTGAGTCCCACGGGCCGGAGGGGCGGCGGGCAGGGAGGCAGCTGCAGGCCCCGGCCTCGGGGAGGGCTTCTGAGTCCCGGGCGGCAGATAGTGTGTGGGAGCTCCTGGCACTTACCGGTCTTCCTCATCCGGCGCGGCCTCTCCTAGGCCTTGCCCGAGTAGCCATGGACCGGGAACCAGCGGCGCGCCGGTGTTTCTCCACCGTGCTCGGCCCCAGCGCCCACAGCTGAAGAGAGAAGCTGCAGATTGGCCTCCAGCGAGTGGGGGTCGGCGTTATGATGCGGCCCTTCAGGGCACGCTTGTCCCCACTTTCTATGGAGAGCTAGAGACTGAATTTAGCTGTATGACTTAGCAAAGAAAAAGAGTTTTTTCTTACTTAACGGACCTGAAACAGCAATTTAGAGTCTACACACAAATCATCAAACCTTTGTTTGGGTTACAGCCTATCTGGGTACTGAAGCCTGCCTGACCACTCTTCAGTGTGCAGAAAAAATTTAAAGTACAGTCAGTACTCTTAAGGTCCTGAAGGAGTTTACTTTGGTTTAAATTTTAAACAGCTCCAGCCAAAAGCAGGTTCTTAAGTCTGTGTCGACAGCCAGAGGCTAATCTCGAGAATTCTGACACTGCAAATTGACTTTTCGGTAAATCCAAGTTGTTGAATCTTTGAGAGAGAGGCTCTGGTTGTTAAGAGTTATAAAATAGGTGTTTTTAAAGACTTTGGTTTGTCTTGGATTAAAAACAACACGTGTTTATTTCCCTTAGTGTTACCCATTTAGCATCCACACTTTTCTTGCCTGTAAATAATTGTACTCACTTCGTGTTTATACCCCTAGGCTGTTTGAAAATCTGGTGGCCACAGCCTGGGAATATCTGGTAGGAGAAACAAATGTAATTTTTAAACAGCTTATCTATCCCTATATATAAGCTAAAATATCTTGGCACTTAGGCATAGGTATCACATTTCCTTTGCAGGGAAATGACCTCAAAATGTGGTTTGGGCACTTCTTATGCTCCTCAGACCTCAAGCTCACTAATAACTTTCTGAAAGGTTCAGTGGAAAGTTAGAGGTGCAAAATTCAGAGAGAGGGGTCATCTATTCCACACTGTGTGTGTTGCAGAAAAGATGATTGCTTTTTCTACAGTCCACCCCGTGTGCCATTTCTGTTTACTGTAATGTTCTTTGAAAACCCTAGCTGCACGCTTCCCTCCACATTTTCCTCTCCACCTTTCCGTATTTTCTCCCAGTTCCCCTTCGCAAAGTGCTCACCTTGTCGTTGGTGAAAGAGTTCAAGGAAGTGTCTTCCACTGTGTTTCTGGTCAGGCCACTGTCACATGTGCTCTGCTAGCTAATTAGGTTATTGTCTATCTGATAGGCACTGAAGGGTTTAATGTGATCCTACACCAGGTCTCAAATGTGTTTAAGCAATATGGAGCCATGGCTTGATGCAGCTTAGCGTGACAAAGATTGAATAGAATGGAGAACTTGAGAATTATGATGATTGTTTTTCAGCTGCCAGAATACTAAATTTAACCAATTCAGACCTTAAAACAAACGAAAATCCTCTGTATACATAAAAGAGAAAGGAAATTTGTCCCTTAAGTAGTAAGAATGATGTTTTTGTATTGATTTTTGTGAGAAGTGGAAACTCTTAAATTATTTGGGTGATAAAGTCAAACTGGGGTTATGTGAAACTCATTCTCTCATTTGTCAGTCCTAGCTTTTCCCCCCCTGAAAAAAAAGTTTTGAGTGTTTCTGTAAATGTGAAGGTACAACTTTTTTGCAACTTTTTCTTTACCAAGGGGTTTATGAGTTAGAATTTCCATTTTTATTCCTTCCTTTTGGCCCTTCCTGCTCTGAGGCTGCTGTTGAAGGTTTTAAATGTGGCTCCTGCCCTAAGGAGTATTCTTTTTCGGGTGCATTTAGAAGTGAAATTGGTTTCTGTATAAGAATTGGTAGGAGATAGTAGCCATTTCAAAAAATGTGTCTAGAGATGTTCTAAGAAATATCCATGCAAAAGAGATAGTTTGATTATTTTATTACAAAAGGATTGCTACAGGATTTATTTAAATGTTGAAATGCTTGTTTTTTCCTTTTGTTTCGTTTTGTTTTTGAAGAGATGGGGTCTCATTCTGTTGCCCAGGCTGGAGTATAGTGGTTTGGTCATAGCTCACTGCAGCCTCTAACTCCTAGTCTCAAGTGAGCCTCCCACCTGAATACTGTAGGCAGTTGCAACACAGTGGTAAAGATTTGTGTATATATACATACATAAACAAGAAAAGGTACAGTAAATATACAGTATTATAAGCTTATAGGACCCCCGTCATATATGGGGTCTGTTGTTGACCAAAGCATTGTTACATGGCACATGGCTGTATTTTGTTTTTCCAACCAGTTTACACCTTAACATTTTCTTCTGTAGTCCTCCTCAGTACCTAGCATAGAGCCTTGTGCAGAGCAGCTCCTCAGTGAATCACCTGAGTGAATGAAAGGAACTTTCCAGTATAGACCACGTACTAGCACTTCAAAAAGAACACAGTGTAGGTTAATTTGGAATGTATCCTTTTGAAGAAACACAGCTTAAAAGTCATTTCATGTGTGTTGTCTTCACAGTGTCTCTGTGAGGTCATAGGCTGATATGTATCCTGTCATTGTTGAAAACAGTCTAATAATTGCCCTTGGCCACAAAGTCAGATCATACAGTCAAGCTATGGTAGAGCTGACCTTGGAATACAGCTGGTCCAGAGTCCAGTGATCTTTCCATTCCATTTTGTTATCCATATTACCTTTTTTTCTCTTATCAGATTGCTCTCGCCTTAGTCCTCAGACATGCCAGGTATTGAAATGAGTCACTTACAACCAAATATAGTTGACATGTCCATGTGAATTTCCATATATTTAATGTGGAAAACAGAATATTGATTTGCTCAGAATTTAAAATTCATACTTTTTAAACTTCCAGGCAATTCTGAATATCCTGTTAGGCTCCATTTTTCTTTTTAAGTCATTTGTATAGGCATGGATAATGTCAGACAGTGATAAATTTGAAATTGCAAAATAATTAGACTGAAAATGTAATTTTTAAGCAGCTTATCTATCCCTATATATAAGCTAAAATATCTTGGCACTTAAGCATAGGTATCACATTTCCTTTGCAGGGAAATGACATCAAATGTGGTTTGGGCACTTCTTATGCTCCTCAGACCTCAAGCTCACTAATAACTGTCTGAAGGTTCAGTGGAAAGTTAGAGGTGCAAAATTATTGGATACATTTAAAGCGTTTTTTCTTTTTTTTTTCTTTTAAAAGGTCATTTGAAACTAGGTGTAAGGCAGGGAATCCTTTAGATACTGCATCAGGCTGCACATGCCTCTGAAAAATACTGTTTCCTCAGGAAATTGCCTTTTTTAAGAGTCTCATAACTGTGAGGTCATCAGTCAGGTATAATCCAACCTTGAAAACAGATGTAACCTAAGCTACCTTGTGATGCAGACACATGTAATCTGTTCAATATAATGAACATTTATATTATTCACAGAACTCTCCTGGTGAAGGTAGGGGTATAGGGCAGCCAAGGTTAGTCTCATGAGTTTTAGCACAGATCATATGGGGTTTGTATCCAAAGCATTAGTTGGCTGGGAGTTCAGGCTAGTTCAGGCTTACCTAGGCTAACCTGGCCAGCCTAGGTTAGTGCTAGGCCACATCAAATGACTTGGTATGCTTGTTTGAAGTGCATATTCCAGGGCCTCACATTAGGCCTACTGAGTGAAAATCTCTGGGGATGAGCCGTGGAAATCTGCAAGTTTAGCTGTCCTGGTAGTTTTTATGCACTCTGAAATATTTTAGGGCAGGGCATACATAGCTGAGTTAGGACCAGAACATGCTGGTAGAAGAGAATTCTTTGGAAGATATGGGGCTCTGGTAGATGGTGCTATGGATTAGAACTTCAGATTAGGTGGAATTTGGACCTAGTCCTGTGAAGAAGTCTGGTTGAGAGAATGGGTTTTAGGGTATTCAGGGAATAGGATGTAGATGGGAACACAGAGTTTTGAAAAAGAAGATAGCATATTAGAATGAGTTTCTAGAAACACCAGCAGGTTTGGAATTGGGTCGTGCCCCTGGGGAATCTGTGATGAACTTGAGCTATAGGAGAGGCAACCAGGGAGGGCTCAGTGAGGAGGTACCCAAAGGGAGGATGAATGGTGGAGGTAGGAGCACCTTCCGCCTATGAGTGTAGTATGCACAGGGGATCCTTCTTTACTAAGTTCTTTTCTTTTTGCTCACCAAACCTAGTAAAATGTTGTGCCTCTGTCTTTTCAACCAGAGATATATTAAATTTGATCATTAAGATCTTGATTTAATTCTTTTTTTTTTTTTTTTTTTTTTGAGATGGAGTCTCGCTCTGCTGCCCAGGCTGGAGTGCAGTGGCACAATCTCGGCTCACTGCAACCTCCGCCTCCCAGGTTCAAGTGATTCTTGTGCCTCAGCCTCCCGAGTAGCTGGGACTACAGGCATGCACCACCAGGCCCGGCTAATTTTTGTATTGTTAGTAGAGACGGGGTTTCACCATGTTGGCCAGGCTGGTCTTGATCTCCTGACCTCAAGTGATCCACCCGCCTCGGCCTCCCAAAGTGTTGGGATTGCAGGCATGAGCCACTGCACCTGGCCAGATTCTTTACATAAGATTTTTGAGGGAATATGTTTTTGCTACAGTTTTACGACATATCACTGTGGTTCCTATACAAAATAGTGGTTTCATTATTTTTAAAAATTGTGGTAAAAGAAAACTTAAAATTTACCCTCTTAACCATTTTTAATGGGCAATAAGCACATTCATGTTGTACAACCACTATCACCATCCATCACCAGAACTCTTTTCATCTTGCAAAAATAAACTCTGTGCCCATTAAACAACTCCCCTTTTCTGTATCCTCCCAGCCGCCGGCAACCACCATTCTACTTTCTGTCTCTATAAATTTGACTTCTCTAGATGCCTCATGAAGTGGCAGTATTTGTCTTTTTATGACTCGTTTATTTTAGTTAGCATAATGTCCTTAAGGTTCATCCATTTTGTAGCATGTGACAGAATTTCCTTTTTTTTTTTGAGACGGAGTCTCGCTCTGTCACCCTGGCTGGAGTACAGTAGTGCGATCTCGGCTCACTGCAACCTCCGCCTCCTAGGTTCAAGCGATTCTCCTGCCTCAGCCTCCCAAGTAGCTGGGATTACAGGTGCGTGCCACCACGCCCAGCTGATGTTTTGTATTTTTAGTCGAGACGGGGTTTCACCACATTAACCAGGATGGTCTCCATCCCCTGAGCTCGTAATCTGCCCACCTTGGCCTCCCAGAGTGTTGGGATTCCAGACCTGAGCCACTGTGCCCAGCCCAGAATTTCCTTTTTAAGGCTGAATAATTTTCCATTATATGTATGTACCACATTTCGTTTGTTCATTTGTTGATAGACACATAGGTGGTTTCCACCTTTTTGGCTATTATGAGTAATGCCAGTATGAATGTGAGTATACAAATATCTTTTTGAAAACCTACTTTCTGGCCGGGCGCAGTGGCTCAAGCCTGTAATCCCAGCACTTTGGGAGGCCGAGACGGGCGGATCACGAGGTCAGGAGTTCGAGACCATCCTGGCTAACACGGTGAAACCCCGTCTCTA
>NW_012102254.1:4938261-4987243 GCF_000951045.1 Mandrillus leucophaeus | reverse complement strand
GCTCAAGCAGTCCTCCTGCCTCAGCCTCCTAAAGTGCTAGGATTACAGGCATGAGCACTGTATCCAACCACTTTTTCTTTTTTATCCCATGCTTGGACAGTAATCCTTAAAAGCAAAATAACCAACTGAATGAACGTAGTCAAAATAGAAGCAATTATTTTACAAGTATTATGCTATTTTGATATATCTTCTATAGTATGTGTGTTATTAATGGGAACCAGAACTCTGGGTAGATATCGAATCCCTTGTCTTGACAGATACTTGGTAGGATTCTTGTTCAGTTAGAGTTAATAGTGAATTGGAGGCTAATGACCTCACCAGATAGTTTATATAGGACCAGAACCCTTGTTAGTATACAGTATTACTTTAAACCTTAGAGATCTGTTATTAGCAGTATAAATAATGACCAAATAATCTTGATCGAATCTTGTTTTCTGAAATCCATTTCATAAAATAAGTAATATGATAGCTTGTTTGGTGAAGATTTAAAGACAAAAATAGCAATAAAACAATACACACTGGCAAAAATTACACCACTGAATGTTTACTTAATTGTTTTTGACTGTAAGTGCTAGAGAGTTAAAGTTAATTTCACTGGCTTTTGAAATGAAGCCTAGGAAGCATAAAACATGTAGAATAAAATTTATTACGTAAAACAATTATGCTTCAGATCAGTATTAAGATCAATACAAAAGTGGGGGGAAATGAAAGAGGAAGAGAACAGTAAGGGCGTATATGTAGGTGCCTGTGAGTTAGGATGATACCTGCTGTTACGATTAACAGAATTGTGAGTCATTACTTATAATTACCACCCCTAGAAATGTTGATTCCCTGGCAGTCACTGTTCACGTTTTCATTGCTCCAATTCTTAAGCCTAGAGATACCACTTTCAGTGACAAACACTTTCAGTGACATTATCAGAATAGCCTGATGGCAGCATCAGCAACTTAGATTCCAACAGCATCTCTCAGAGAGAGAAGATCAAGCAAAGGCCTCAGGACTTTTGAGCGAGACATCTCTACCTTGATCCATAATTACTCTTATTTGTATACTTGGTTATAATACTTTTTTGGTGAGGGAGATGAAGTCTTGCTCTTGTCCCCCAGGCTGGAGTGCAGTGGCACGATCTCGGCTCACTGCAACCTCTGCCTCCTAGGTTCAAGCTATTCGCCTGCCTCAGCCTCCTGAGTAGCACGGATTACAGGCGCCTGCCACCATGCCTGGCTAATTTTTATATTTTTAGTGGAGATGGGGTTTCACCATGTTGGCCAGGCTGGTCTTGAACTCCTAACCTCATGGAGTCTTGCTGTGTCGCCAGGCTGGAGTGCAGTGGCGCGATCTTGGCTCACTGCAACCTCCACCTCCTGGGTTCAAGCAAGCGATTCCCCTGCCTCAACCTCCCAAGTAGCTGGAACTACAGGCGTGCGCCACCACACCCAGCTAATTCTTTTGTTTGTATTTTAGTAGAGACGAGGTTTCACCATGTTGGCCAGGATGGTCTCGATTTCCTGACCTTGTGATCCACCCGCCTCGGCCTCCGAAAGTGCTGGGATTAGAGGTGTGAGTCTCCGTGCCTGGCCTATAATACATTTTTTAAAACTTATTTTTATTTCAGTCTTAGGTATATGGTTTAAAAATAAGTAGTATACAAAGCTTATAATAACAGAGGCATCTACTTTTTTAAGCAACTTCTGGTATTTTACTCCATATCTATAAAAATGCTCATATTAGGCTGGACTGTGGTTTATGTAGCTGTTGTTCAAATTAAGCCTCATGGTATATCGTAATTATATTTCTTTATAAAAATGTTTTGTTTTTCCTAGAATTAAAAAATGCCTTGCTGCTTTTTATTTGCTTGACGTTTTTTTGAGACGGAGTCTCACTCTGTCGCCCAGGCTGGGGTGCGATGGCATGATCTTGGCTCACTGTCGCCTCCATCTCCCAGGTTCAAGCAATTCTCCTGCCTTAGCCTTAGTGGGGATTACAGGTGTGCGCCACCACGCCTGACTAATTTTTGTATTTTTAGTAGAGACAGGGTTTCACCGTGTCGGCCAGGCTGGTCTCAAACCCCTCACCTCAAATAATCTGCCCACCTCCACCTCCTAAAGCGCTGGGATTACAGGCATGAGCCACCACGCCCGGCCGAGAAAAACTTTTAATTGCTTTCAATGGAGATAGTTTTTTTCTGTGTGTGCGTTTGACTTTTGTGCTCTTATAAACAGCTGATTTTATAATAAATACTTTATTGCTGACGGAAATATGCCTATTAAGTTATACTTCCAAACTTGTATGTGGAAACAAGTGTGACTTTTCAGTTCATTGATTTTTGTCCAAATAATTTTCATTTTAAAGGTCTTACAGGTGAGGAGAGTTTAAATGCATTTATGTAAATACAGGTGGTCAGAGTGTAGGAAGGGTGAGCTACTGAGGGCAAGCAATATGCATTTCTCTGTTGACTGTTTATTTAGAAGCAAGCTTCGTGTTTTATGCCTAATATAAAAAAGTGGAGGAATATTATTTCTGAGCTTGGTGAATAATAATCTTTTTATGTTAAAAATAGCATTAGTTATTGAAGAGGTAACACACCCTTTATCTGGAGAAATAAATTATGGCAACTCTTTCCCCCACAATACAGCTGTGAACTTAAAAGACGTAGACTTCTGAGTATTATGAAGAAAATGTATGTAATAAAGCCCATGGACTTTACTCTGTGGTCAAAACTGTCACTTTCCTGAGACCTTTTCTGAAACTTGTTAGTTTGTCCTAGATGTAAAAGCAGCCAAATAAGAGCAGTGGTGATGGCTTTGTCAAGACACTAAAGACGACGGAAGTGTAAAAAAACAATATGAAAACTCAGTGGTGTGAAACCATTTAGTAAAATATTAATAATGCCTGTATTTCATGGAGTCCCCTCTTAGTGCTGAGCATATTATGTGAGTTCTATCATCCACCCTCACTTATCAGTTCTATCTCTTTTTATTGTATTTTACTTTTTTGAGGCAGAGTCTCACTCTGTTGCCCAGGCTGGAGTGTAGTGGTGCGATCTCGGCTCACTGCAACCTCTGCCTCCTCGGCTTAAGCAATTCTCATGCCTCAGCCTCCCCAGTAGCTGGGACTACAGGCATGCACCACCACGGCCAGCTAGTTTTTGTATTTTTACTAGAGATGAGGTTTCACCATGTTGGCCAGGCTGGTCTCGAACTCCTGACCTTAAATGATCCACCTGCCTGGGCCTCCCAAAGTGGTGGGATTACAGATGTGAGCCACTGCGCCCAGCCTCTATCTCTTTTTAATGAAGAGAAAGCTGAGAATGGCAGCAAGGAATGAAATCCTTTCCTCAAATGAAATTTTAGATACCTTAGTGTTTGGGTCTCGAGGTGACAAAACTTTTAAAAAATTATTTTAAATGGAAAGTCTTTAAATTTATTAAACCAGGGTTTTCAAAACATTTAGGTTTTTGTGTTTTACTAACCAGGGTCAATTTTGAACACAACAGTGTGTCTGTGCCAGCATACCAAAGGCTGATGTCTTCAAATCCTAGTAATACAGTATGGTGAAAAAAAAAATTACAGCCTTTAGACTTTTACAAAACTAGTTTGAATCCCAATTCTGTGCCTACCATCAGTCAGTCCCCAAACAAACCACTAAAATTCCTGGCTCAGCTTTCCCTGGAATGTATTCATCACCTGCCGCATAGCCCCTAGTGCTTGCTTGCGTAATGCTTAGCGCGAGGTAGCCTTTTGGTAAATGTTAATGACTTACACTTGGAATGCAGCTTGTGCTTCCATGAAACATCTTCTGTAGATATGGACTGAAATAGTGGATTTTTTAAAAAAGGCTTAAGACTAGATGTGTGGAAGTTCTTTATATTTCTTTAGTTTTAGGACCTCTCACTTTGTTTTCTTTTTATAGCTTTATTGAAGTTTAGTTGACATACAATAAACTACACACATGGAAAAGGAAAGTGTACAGTTTGATAAATTTTGACATTTTTACACCCATGAAACCATTGCCAGTATTACAATAGTGAACGTATCCGTCACCCTGAGACGTTTCCTCATGCCTGTAATCCCTCGCTTTTCTCCCTTCCTGCACAAGTTAAACATATATGTGCCATATGATCCAGCTGTTCCACTTCTAGGGAGTTAAGAGAAATGAACATCTGCCTTAAGACTTTTATACAAGGATGTTCCTAGAACCTTTTCTTTATTCATAGTAACCCAAAACCAAAGTTACCAAATAGCCATCAACAAATGAATGGATCAACAAATTATGATGTATCTGTACAATGGAATGCTATTCAGTAATAAAAGGAATGAACTGTTGTATTCAGGTTAAATTGAAGATTGCTGTATTTGAAGCAGATTTGCTTTCTTCATTGTACTGATTTTCCTTCACTCAGCATATCCCCCCCAATGAAGGAAACTAACCTAATATTTAGTTAGTTACAGATGAACCATAGAAGGTTGTAAGTTTTATTTGGATAATTAAGGATTGATTATTTTCAGAGAACTTACAGTCAAAAACAGTCAATAAGAGTTTGTTTTGCTACAGGACATTTTTCTATAATGCCAAATAGCTTATACACAATTGGTAAATAGAAAATGATGTCCATGATGGTTGTGTGGGTTTGAATGAGATTTTTCATAGGCAAGTGGGAGTAGAATTAAAAAGGAAAGGAAAAAACCCTCAGGTTGGCTGCTGCACAGATAGAACAGATAGAAATTCTTTTAAGTCTGGTTTGTGAACAATAAAGATTAGTTTCTGGAAAAAGAAATAGTTCTTGGACTCAGCCTGCCTCCCCAGCCTCGCTCAGCTTCTGAAAAGTTGTATCTTCTCCTGTGCCTACCTTAAAACAACAGTCTCAGTCAGTGGCTTGGAGTTCTACTTCAGTCTGCATTGTTTTAGTGCCTGCAAACTAAAACGCAGCTTTACTTTATTCTGTTAATATTTTGTATATCCTGAGTCAGTCCCTCACCATGCTGAGTTGCTTGCCTGAACTATTTTAAGTTGTTTCTTGAGAAACCAACTGTTATTTTTGTTAGACTCTAATTACAAAGTTGCATAAATTTTAAGTAGTCTCTCTCAACCGTATTTCTACCTCCTTTATTTTTTATTTTGCAGAATGAGAAGTTTTTTTCAGGAACATGTATATGGGTTTCTAAAAAAAAACCCTACCTGAATGTTAATTTGTTTTTTAAAATTTCCTGGAAATATTTTATTTAAAATGCATTTCTTATTAATTTTAGCTAATACCTCTTGCTTACGTACGCATCAAATGTTCAAAGTACTTACCAGAGATTAGCTCATTTAATTCACACATTACTGCGTGATGAATCTGGTATTATCGTTATTTTACAGAAAGGGAATAAGAGGATCAGAGAGAATGAGTAACTTGCCTGAGGTCAGACTACTGGTAGTCTGGTTCTGTAGGCTCTGTTCCTATTATGCCACATTGCCTTCTGTACCCTGTTGAATATAATAAACTAGATTTGATTACGATATTTTTTGTATACATTTAATTGATAGTTTCATAGCAAATCAAAACCTTGTCAGCATCAAATATACAAGTGAGAAGAATTGCAGTGAACTCATAAGGACAGCAAACTTAACAGCTTCATCCCTTTAGAAGCTGGGAAAATGATGTCAAATTTATACTCTGTAATTGTTATAATAAGTAGTTTTTTAGAAGTCTTCGTTTCATTTGGTTTAGTTATGTTTTACATTTCTTCTTAGGCATATGACACCTGAAAAATTTTATGTGGAAGCTTGTGATGATGGAGCAGATGACGTACTTACCATTGACCGTGTGTCCACAGAGGTTACCCTTGCAGGTATTTTACAGCCAGATTTAGAAGTTTAGGGAGAAAGATTTCATACATAAATTACAATAGTTAAAAAACATCACTCAGAGGTGCGTCAGTGTGTGGATCTCTGAGTGCATTCTTACAAAAATTTTTATTCTTGCTACCTCATTTGAATGTAATGGTATACCCATTACTTTACATGAAAAGTAATGGTAAAAACCGCAATTACTTTTGCACCAGCCTGTAATTTTTGTGCATCAGTTTTATGCTATCTCCTTTTTTGTGAAAAGGAGAAATGATCTTGAAAATTTTAGGTAGTATTTTACTGTCTGTAAGGATTTAAAAACATAATATTTATTTATTTTTTCTCTTAGCTGTATTTTAACAGGATTGGCTTAGATAGCTAAGCTTCTTTCTAGCTGTAAGATTTAAGATATTTGAGAGTGAAAAAGTTGTTTCAGCTTTAAGAGTATGGAATTTTAACAGCTGCTTTTGTTTTTGTTTTGAAAACTTTCATGACTATGAGGAAATTTAATAAATGAAAAATAAAATATCCATCACTGTCTAAAACTTGTAGGTGTTCTTAGGCAAATTATGTTTCTGAGTTTTATCTACCTATCCAGTTATACTTTGGTTTTGCTTTTCTGGGATGTGAAAAGCAAACTCTTTTTTTCACTTTTGTGGAACACCCTGACTTCTGAGTAGATAAATACAAAATAATTTTGGTGGCAAATTAATGTACCAAGTGATAACATATTTGGAATTTCATATTTTGTTTGTTGAAAGATTCTAATTCACCTCCAGAGTTCTATATTTATTTTTTTCTTAAAGTATAATATTTGAATAACCATAGAGTAGGCATTCAGTAAATAGCCTTTGAGTGGGTGAAGCAAAATATGAAAATATATTACGTGAGATAATGGGGTGTAAGAAAAGTATGGCTATAAAATTTCTGTTTTTTTGATTATGTGGTAATTCTGGTAGGTACTATATAAAGTTTGTCTTTGATCAAATGGAATTAGAGCTCTGTTTTAGTTTGATAATTTGACATTTCCTATTTGTCTGTTGCTTGGTGGCTTGGTATCTCTCAAGATCGCTGATTGGTTTTAACCAGTGTTAGTGCACTTCTCCTAAAGTTTAAATTATACTAATCTTTATACCGCGTTGATACAACCTAATGTCTTACAAGAGCTTTAATGTGGGTGTATTTTCCATTATTCTTGATCTTTCAGTAACATTTTATTTGTAGGTAGAGACTGCAGACCCATTTGAATAGACTGAAAAGCTAAAGGTCATGAATAGTTTGAATGTAAAGATGATGATGCCAAACAGTCATCAGTAAGACACATGATAAAATACTTCCACACAAAGTCAGTGCTGATGAGGGACTGACTTGCTGACAGTTTCTTAGCCAGTTTCTTTTCACCATTGAAAAGACTTTCTTTTCACAAAAGAAAGACCGTGGCATTTCTAACGGGACTATTTTTTCTTCCATGAAAAAACCTAACATACATTCTAGGAGTTATCACAGTTTTATTGCTGTTACACTCCAGTTTACATAACTTACAGCTCTATCAGTAGTGCATTTAAGTTAAGAAATGTTACTTTTCTTAGAACAAATCATGCAAAATGATTTAGTCAAAGTAACTATTGAAATCAAACTAAATTTCTGTTTGTGTTGGTGAGCTTTTTGTATGTGATTTTTCTTTCTTTCGTTTCTTTTAAAGTCAAGAAAGATGTTCCTCCTTCAGCTGTCACAAGACCAATATTTGGTATACTGGGCACAATCCATCTGGTGGCAGGTAAGAGAAAATAAGTTAAGATGGACACAGAAGGTAATTAAACAAGGTAGTTAAATTGATAATATTAGAGTGAGTATACGATGAAGTAATACTTTGTATCATGCTTTAAGCAATAAATCTCTTGGTTAAGTATTTGTCATTAATTTTTAAAAGAAATACTCCCCAAATGGTAAAATTTATCAGCATGAGGTTCTGGTATTTAAAAAAAAGTTTTGTATTTCGTTGTGTTTCAGTTAGAGTTGAAATCCTTAACTAGATTGTTTTTGCAAATGGGGTATGTAAAAACTTTTTTTTTTTTAAGATGGAGTTTTACTCTTGTCGCCCAGGCTGGAGTGCAGTGGCACAATCTCGGCTCGCTGCAACCTCCATCTCCCGGGTTCAAGCAATTCCCCTGCCTCAGTCTCTTTAGTAGTTGGGATTACAGATGCCTGCCACCACACCCAGCTGATTTTTTGTATTTTTAGTAGAGATGGTGTTCCAGCATGTTGGTCAGGCTGGTCTTGAACTCCTGACCTTAGGTTGATCCACCCGCCTCGACCTCCCAAAGTGCTGGGATTACAGGCGTGAGCCACTATGCCCAGCCTGTAAATAAAATTTTTAATGCATCAGTGGACCAGGGTATTCTGTACCTTCAGTCCTGTACTAATAGGACATAGTTTATGTTAGCAAATGTTACTTGGTTCTAAATTGTTAAGAGGGTGATTTTTGTTTAGATTTAATTTCATTGAGCTTGTTTAAAGTTCCTGTTGTTTCAGGCACCATGCTAGATGCTGAGTTATAAAGGATGAAAGTCCATTTTGCCCTGCAGTTCACAGTCTAGTGAGAGAGGCGTGTAAGTAGTAAACTACTGCAGTACAGTGTGACAAGTTCCAGGAGAGACATGTACATGGGAAAACTTTCAGAGAGGGCACTTGTGGGTAGAGTGTTGAACAGACCTGAAGAATTAATTCAGTAGGAAAGGGTTACTGTGTTTTATATATTTGTGGGGTGAGGAGGTGGCAAGGTCAGGATTGGTGTATTGTGCATGATGTGATGACTCCTTGATTCCTGACCACTCATCCTTGTAATATTGCAGCAGCCAGTTAGATATACTGCCCCAGCACATTTCTCTACCATTTAGAGTGACATGAAGGACATAGGAGTGGTGTGGAAGGGACATTGCCCTGTAGTGTCAGATCTTGTGACCTGATGCTTTGAGCTGCCTGCTAGGAAATGATTAGCAGAGGCCTGTATCCCTTGGGGTTGATGAAAGAGAGAAAAAGAAGTATTTTCTGTCTCTACTTTCTGTTTACTAAGACAAATCCTTTGTTTATGAAAAGCTTTTGCTTTTATCTTTTTTTAGAAAAACGTGACCTTTCAGTAAGAATTGTTCTAAATAATATGCTGGCCTTTCTATTCATAAATTGTAAGGTTGCTTTAAAAATGGGCCTTTTATCTGAGTGGCACAATATAGTCTCATTCTACTAGCCTTTAAAGTTAAATAATAAGGACTCCTATTTCTACCTTTATAGTTACTGTTTTTATAATTATGTGTGTTTGGCTTGCTTTTTGCAGGTAATTATCTTATAGTCATTACCAAAAAGACAAAAGTAGGTGAATTTTTCAATCATGTAATCTGGAAAGCAACAGATTTTGATGTCCTTTCTTATAAGAAGACAATGTTACACTTAACTGATATTCAGGTAAGAACTGGAAATTGTTACTAATTGCAGAGCCCAAAGAAGTAGCATGGGCTGGGTAGAGGAGGGTGAGGGTGTTGTGGAATAGATGCTGTAATTATTTTAACAACCTATAGAGTAAGGTCACTCTACCTACTTTTCTACCTAGGCATAATAAATATTTTTTAAATCATTTGTTGCTCTTGTTTGTTTGTTTGTTTGTTTAAGATTCTTTTTTTTTTTTTTTTTGAGACGGAGTCTTGCTCTGTAGCATAGGCTGGAGTGCAGGGTGGCGCAATCTCGGCTCACTGCAAGCTCTGCCTCCTGGGTTCACGCCATTCTCCTGCCTCAGCCTCCCGAGTAGCTGGGACTACAGGCGCCCGCCACCACACCCGACTAATTTTTGTGTTTTTAGTAGAGATGGGGTTTCACCTTGTTAGCCAGGATGGTCTTGATCGCCTGACCTCGTGATCCGCCTGCCTCGGCTTCCCAAAGTACTGGGATTACAGGCGTGAGCCACCGCGCCCAGCTGATTCAATTCTTAAATTGTGAAATGTCATATGGAGAGCAAAGGGAAAACAGAAATGCACATGTACCATGTACTCAACACCAGATTTAACTTCATATCCTCTTTGTAAAGAAATAAATTACAAATACCTTTGAAGTTCTACTCCTCTTAACTCATTCTCTTCTTTCCCAGAGGTTTTCTCTATTTTTACCACATGTGAATGTAAGTGTATATGTGTGTTTATGAAATGTGTATATATTCTTTCAGGCAATTTTCCTTTTGCACTATTCCTATATGCACAGATTTCAGTAACCATGGTTTAGTTAACACCAATCCCCAAGCAACATGGCTTAAATTTCAGTTACTACAGTTTATTAACTGAAGAATTAACCCACCAAAGATGAAGGTGCAAAAGACAAAAAACAACAACTCTGGAAGAGAAATTGAAATTGAACATAAATGGAGCATAGAAGAAGTAGCTGACCGTGGGAATACTGACACTATCACCATTGAAGGGACTGTAGGTATGCAGCCAGAGGTTCTAGTGCAGGCGAACTGACCGACGTTAATGATGGAGTGGCTGTGACGAAAAGGATGACAGTATCTCGGAGGCAACAGACTTCCCATTAAAGGAAACCTTGGAGATATTTCCCAACGTTGAAAGTGCAAAGGATAAAATGTCAGAAGTTGGTTTAGACTTAGGAAGGTGTGTGGCAGTTCACCAGGGATAGAAGAGATATTCTGTATCTTAATTTATATGACAAGAAGAAGGCAAGCACTGTTCAAGTCTCTTGATAAGTTTTTGTATAAAGAAATAAAATATTTTTTATTCTCGGTGTTTCTAATGTTTTACAGTGTGCTAAATATTAGTTTTACAATTTATTCATTTCTTTATACTTATAATAATTTGCTATATATATAACTTACAAGTTAATGTCTACAACTTATAACTATATAAGTAAATATCTATAACTTACAATAGAGTTTTTAATGTTTTGACAAAAAAAATTTTTAAAGGTCATGAAACAATCATAGTTTTTACAGTTGACTGTTAAGATAGCTTAAGATTATTAAGATTAAAATCACATGGTAATTTTTACAGTCCCACTTTACAAAGTAAAGACTGCCTGTATTCATGTTTAAACAGGATCTGTTTTTGCTCGTGAATGGCATTGCCCTGTTCTGATTCTTTGACTCTTACTTTTTAAAGTCAACATTGTTTAGAGATATATACCTGTTGAGAGTGATTATTTTGTTAATGTAATTTTAGTTATGTGTTTGCTATTTAAAAATTTTACGTTATATTTTTACACACAATTTATAAGAATGTTTGTTTCTAGAAGAAAATGTATTAAAACATATAACTTAGGATAAATATTTTAAAAAATAAAATTATAGCACTGCCTAAGTAAAACTACAAGATATGCTTTTTATACTTTAGAATTTTTTTATTATATATATATATTGAGAAATATATATCAATATATTCATTCTCTACTAGGCATATTTTAAAAAAATAAAAATGGCTGTATTTATTTAATAGACCAGTCATATTTACTTAGACAGTTTCTTCTTGATTGTTATTCTTTGTTGTCAAGCTGTGTAGCTAATTTTGAAAACATGTCTGAGCACAAATAAAAAATTTTGTATATGTAGATTTGTAACATGTAGATTAACAAGTTAATCATTTAGTAATGGTTAAACGTTACTAAACATTAACAGTTGCTTTTTAAAACAAGGATAAAACCAAATGTCAATCTTGGTATTCATTGGGAAAGCTAGTTAAAATGGTTTTCCAAGAATAAAGATAAATATTGCTTTTACTGGACTTTTTAATCTTTGTTTTAAAGAAGAAGAATTCCATTTTACTTTTCATCCATCCCAAACCAGGGAACGTTTCTTGAGAATGAGGATTATGTTAGTATCTTGTTATTTGCGTTATTGGGCCCCTCATAAATGTATGTGTTTTATTTGTCAAATGAAGATAGCTATGCTAACTTAGCAGGGCTGTTGTGAAGATTAAAGAGAGTCTTAGGAAAATAACTGGCACACAGTAGATCATAACCAAAGGTGATGTTTTGTTAAAACCACTCTTCTGCCCTTTAGAATAAAGTTTGTAAAGGATACAAAGGGGAGAAGTCCTACATGATCAAGTTCTCTAATAGTACCCTACAGTGTTTACTGAGTATCTTCTGTGTGTCAGGAACTGTCCTACGTCCCAGGGAAATGGCGAGCATCCCCTTTACTGGGTCAGTCCTTGTGCCAGTAGTCTTTAATGAGACTGGACTTAACAGGATTTAATTTGTATTCTTTTCTCATGCTGACAGATTCCTTTTCAATTATGAGCTGTACTGATTTTTCTTTGTTTACAGTTGCAAGATAATAAAACCTTCCTAGCGATGCTAAACCATGTCTTGAATGTGGATGGATTTTACTTTTCAACAACATATGATTTGACCCATACTTTGCAGCGGCTATCCAACACTAGTCCAGAATTCCAAGAAATGAGTCTTTTGGAAAGGGTAAGCTTGATCTTCAGTTATTTTTATTTTTAGTATTTTAAAACAGACGTGTCTCTGTTTCATGCATAAAAATTTATATTGATTTTTCTCAGTCCTGGCTATATGTTAGAAACATGTATGAGGCTTTGAAAATATACCCTATTTTAAATATACATCACAATCCCAGCGTGAGAGTCCTTGAATCTGTGTATGGATACAGCCAGAATTGAGAACCACTGGTGTAGATATTCAGAAATCTTTGTATAAACACACAAGTAAGTTATTAGAGGAAAATCTTTCAGAATTTGTATTTTGCATAACTATTACAAGGCTACCAAGTGCTAACTCTCACATGTAAAATCTTCAAACTAGCATTGCATTCATTTGTAATTTCTTAACTCTCAACTCTGTTCGGTAGTGCAGCAGTTACATTAGCAGTGTAATTAGGCTTATAAAATTCATATGCTAATAGTTGATACTTCTGTAGTGATGATTATTTATAATTTTTATAACTAAAAATGTAACAAAAGTCACTAAGAATTTGGAAAATGTCCTTTTAAAGTTTTTTTTTATTTTGCTTTTTTTTTTTTCTTTGAGACAGAGTCTCGCTCTGTCACCTAGGCTGGAGTGCAGTGGTACGATCTCAGCTCACTACAACCTCTGCCTCCTGGATTCAAGTGATTCTTGTGTCTCAGCCTCATAAGTAGCTGGAATTACAGGCGTGTGCTAACACGCTTGGATAATTTTTAGGATTTTTAATAGAGATGGGGTTTCGCCATGTTGCCCAGGCTGGTCTCGAACTCCTGGCCGCAAGTGATTCACCCACATCATCCTCCCAAAGTGCTGGGATTACAGGGGTGAGCCACCGTGCCTGCCCAATCTACTTTTTTTTTTTTTTTTTAAATATACAGTGAATGTATCTTTAAAATTAGGTTTCAGATGATCTCAACTTAAAGTTTCTTTTGTTCAGGAACCTGGATAATTGCTGCCTTAATTTTTTTGACACACCTTAGATGTGTTTAATGAGAAGACAGAATTTAAAAGGTCCTTCTATGTTACCTATTAGGTTGGACAATGTGAAGTTGTCAGTAACTGCCCATTTTTAATCAATAAAAATGGTTATTTCTTATAGTTCAACCTAAATTAATATTTTAGTTGACTGGCTTTTTTGGGTAAGATTTTACACTCTAATTTAGTAAAATTGTATGTAGCCTTAGATGGAAGTTTAGATGCAGGCTAAGCATTCAAGAAACTTGGCTTTTAACTACAAAGAGACTTGCTTTTAAAAGCAGTTGCTACATTCTCCATTTGTTTGTGAAACATCTCTACAACATCAGCCATGTACCAGGCACTATACTAGCCCCTGGGGACCCGGAATGAAGCTGTGGACCCTGTCTTGTGGGAGCCTACAGACCTCCAGGGAAGTGGTAGTCAAAGAATGGTTGCTATAATGGAGATATGTACCAAAGTGAAGTGGGATCCTGAAGGAATGAGGGTCTTTGCCTGGGGTTGTCAGGGACAACTGTATAAAGAAAGGTATGTACAGAGGACAGTAACTTTACACAGAAAGATAACTTTTGAGCTGAGACATGATGAAGATTTGCTGGTCAGGTGACAGTGGGCCAGGGAGGGTTCCACGCAGAGGTGGTGGCAGAGGCTAAGTTGAAGCAAAAGCCATCTCATCTGTTGGATGAGTTGGGAATATTTTGTCGGCTAATCAGAAAGTCAGCCAAGTGTGGTGGTTCATGCCTGTAATCCCAACACTTTAGACAGCTGAGGCAGAAGGATAGTTTGAGTCCAGGAGTTCAGGACCAATCTGGGCAACATAGGGAGACCACATCTCTACAAAAAATTTAAAAATTAAACAGGTGTGGCGGCACACACCTGTAATCCCTGCTACTCAGGAGGCTGAGGTGGGAGGATCGCTTGAGATAGAGGCCGCAGTGAGCTGTCATCACGCCACTGCACTCCAGCCAAGGCAACAGTGAGACTGTCTAAAAAAAAAAAGTTAATGTTTTTTTAACTTGGGAATCATAAAAGTAATAAATGGAACATGTATACCCTAAATATTTTAACTTAAAACACAAAGTTTTACATTGGTCAATGTTTTTATGTACAGCCGTAGGATTTTCTTTGTTTTTGGTTCCTTTATTCTGAATTGTCTTCCCTGTGTAAATTACATCCGTAAGGCTTTCTCATTTGGGCCACTTTAAAGACTTTGACACTTACAGAGAAATCTGTGTGCAGAATCCTGTACATTTTTACTATGTTCTTTTATATATTTTTAGTTGCCACTCCCACTCTGAATTCAACAGCAGTTTTGTTTTAGCAACTTGCCTCTTACCAAGTTATATTCCAAATCATTTAACTTTATAGAAACAGCAGTCTGTTTTTAGTCTTATTTTATTGGGTTATAAAATATTTAGTTAAACTATGTAATGAAATAATAAGTATGACCGGCACAGACCACTCGGGAACACACATTTGAATCTCAGGAAGTGTGATTCAGCTGTTTGTGGCCAAGTGCAAAAGCCATTCCCTGTGACTTTTAGAGTTGGGGGTGTGGGTGGTTCATTTGGTATGCTTCATAAATGGAATTGATTAATCTACTGAGTAGAGTCAATTATTTTGTTTGTTTTTTCTTTTTTGAGACAAGAGTCTTGCTGTGTCACCTAGCCTGGAGTGCAGTGGTACAATCTTGGCTTATTGCAGCCTCCACCTCCCAGGTTCAAGTGATTCTTGTGCCTTAACCTCCCCAAGTAACTGGGACTACAGACATATGCCAACACATCTGACTAATTTTTGTATTTTTAGTAGAGAAAGGGTTTTACCACGTTGGCTAGGCCGGTCTTGAACTCCTAAGTCTCAAGTGATTCACCTGCCTTGGCCTCTCAGAGTGCTGGGATTACAGGCATGAGCCACCAGGCCTGTCCCTAAGTAGGGTCCATTAAATATAGATTGTTGAGGGAGCTTCTTCTGTATTTATGAAAGTCAGAGTGGCCAGAGATGAGATCAGAGAGTTAATTAGGGACTGCCAGATCCTAGGACTGATTAGGCCATGCAGAGATTTGGTTCTTTAGATGACAGAGTCGTTGAAGAATTTTGAGCAGATAGGAGACAGGACATGTTAGAGAACTCCTGCTGGCAGTATTGTGGAAAAATGGGTGGGGAGGACTAATGCCTAAACTGGAGGCAAGGGAAGCTGTGTTAGTAGTTAGGCTGGAGTCAAATGTTGGTCAAGGATAGTGGAAGTAGAAATGTAAAAAAGATGGATTTTGAAGAAGATTTAGTACTTGAAAATTAAATATAAGGGAAAGAAATACCCTAAGACTCCTCCCAAATTTCTGTCTGGCCTGAGACAATGAGACAGGAATGTACACAGGAGGTACAGATTTGAGGGGGAGATGTATTTTGTTTGAGACCTGTCAAAGAAACCTGCTTCTACCATCAGAGACATTGATTGGTGTCGTTTTCTTTCTGTAGAAAGTAAGCTTGGCAGGAGATATTTTATTAAATTTTAAAACTTCTCTCAGGCAGATCAGCGGTTTGTATGGAATGGTCATCTTCTAAGAGAACTTTCTGCACAGCCAGAGGTAATGTACACTAAATAAAATCTGCTTAATTGTTGCAGTCCAAGCTTTAATTCAATGCATGTTATAAAGTGACTTCCTAATCACCAAGAATTTTGAGAAACAATTCTAATTTAACTTTATAACTTACAAACTTGGATCAGGTCTACCCTGGCACATCATTCTAGGTTGAAGAAGCCTAATTATTTTACTCTGATCTTCTATAGAAGCCTTAAGTAAAAATACATTGCTTTGTCTAAGAGAGATACAATGGGTCTTGGTACATGGATAATGAAGAAATGAGGGGCCAGAGCCAAGTTCCCTGGCCAAGGGGAGAGCTTTGTTTTTGTCTTCCTTTGGGGATGAGACTCCCTTCAGTCACCCAGGAGAGACATGCACAGGCACCATCTTCTTCTGTCCTTTGTCTGCACATACGAGGTGTAAACAGGGAGGCCCAGCTAGGGAAACATGATATATTACTGAATCTAGGTAAATAGATGTGTCTAATTACTTTATTTCTTGTCATTTGCTATGCTTTTTTTGGAAAAGTAGTTTGAGCTGCAAACAATTAGCATGGGATATCTTTTCCCTGGAGGAGTGAAGTTGTTGTAGGCAAAGACTGAAAAGGAGGTAAACATTCTGTAACTTCATGTAGCTTTGTTAGTATTCCAAAATCTGTGAATATTCAAGCTCAAATGATTGTAATGCATACTTAATGTTACATTAGAGAAATTTTTTAAAAATTATATTACCCGTAAGTTTACTACCTTGTTATGTTTGTATATTACCTCCCCGTGTGTACATATTTTTATATAATACTTATTTATTTTTAAAGTGTATTTGTTCTAAATATGTATTTTCATTTCAGGTTCATCGGTTTGCCCTTCCAGTGTTACATGGCTGTATCCTTACATGATATTACTCTTTAGTTTCTAGATGCCTTTATTTAAATTTTATTATAAGGCAGATTTAGAGATAGTCTCAAATACTCCATAAGGAGAGTATTTCAGAATTAATAGAACTTGCTGTTGATAAGAAAATCAAACTCATTGCCATGTTGGTTTTTTTGTTTAGAATGAACTTTTCAGACTATATGACTCTCTCTCTGTTCAAGAGTTCTGGGGCTGGTTGTTTAAAGAGAAGGAATATATATACTGTATTTTGCCTTTATTTGATGTTATCTTTTATCAGTAAATTACACATTAGTAGTTTGGACCTGGCTGTTGAAAACTTTCCTTAGTACATAATTTGAAAAGTTAGACTTAGGCCGAGCATGGTGGCTTGCACCTCTGGTCCCAGTTACTCAGGAGGCTGAGGTGGGAGGATGACTGGAGTCCAGGAGTTTGAGGCTGCAGTGAGCTATGATGGCACCACTGCACTCCAGCCTGGGTGACAGGGTCAAAAAAAGTGTAAGTCAGACACTAATGTGGGTAACAACTTGGAGAGGAGAATTACCGTTAAAAATTTTATTTGTCATTTGAAATAGTGACAGATAAATGAAAATAGGTAGAGTACAAAGAATATTGCCTAGGGGTAAAATCAGAGTACAGATACAAAATGAGTATTGATTATCTAATGGTAGGTTCATATTAAAAACAAATCTGTATCATAGACATCATAATAAAAATAAAGCAGCCAAGTGCGCTGGCTCTTAAAGGATAGATAAGCACAGTATATGCCGATGAGTGCCTATCCAGTTACGTGCCACGTACTGACATTTCAGTCAGCAACAGACCACGTATATGGTAGTGGTCCTACAAGATTATAATACCATATTTTTACTGTATCTTTTCTATGTTTAGATATGTTGAGATACACAAATACCATTGTGTTAACAATTGCCTACAGTATTTAGTACAGTAACATGCTCTACAGGTTTGTAGCTAAGGAGCGATGGGCTATATACCATGTAGCCTAGGTGTGCAGTAGGCTGTGCCATCTGGATTTGTGTAAGTACCCTCTATAATGTATAGGATTGTCTGACGATGCATTTCTCAGAATGTACCCCTATTAAGTGATACATGACTGTAATCAGGATTGTGCCCTGCAGAAAATGGTGATGACATCTTTCTATCAAGCACATGTAAGAAGCTTATCAGTACAAGTCTATTATGTATTCATTATGTTAATATAATTTCACTAAACTTACGCTTGTTATACTTAAAACCCAAAAAGTTATGGAGGAAACATGTTCCACAGTTACAGGGGAATAAAAATTAGAAAATTTTGGGATAAAACCTCATTTATTTTTGCTTCCCCAAACCCCCACCCCGAGCTTTCCATGTTCTCCTAAGGACGAAATAAGAATAAATGTGTTTATTCGGCTGGACGCGGTGGCTCATGCCTGTAATCCCAGCTACTTGGGAGGCTGAGGCAGGAGTATCACTTGAACCCAGGAGGCAGAGATTGCAGTGAGCCGAGATCTCACCACTGCACTCCAGCCTGGGCAACAGAGCAAGACTCTGTCTCGCAAAAAAAAAAAAGTGTTTATTCTTATTTAATGCCTTAAATGATTTGGGCCAACTATGGTGTTTTTTTTTTTTTTGTTTTTTCAAAATGAGATTGTGAATGGACAAACAATATTAAGTGAGATTATAGAACCTTTTTTTCTAGGCAATTTTAGAAATAGCTTACCCATTTACCTTTAAATTGAAAGCTTTAAATGAGCTTTTCTTTAGTGTGGTTTGTTGACTAGAAGTAAACTCATATGTTTCACACACATACAGAGACATTAATAAGTAAAATGACCCCAAGACAGGAACATGACTGGAATAGAGAGTGGACAGAGAGAGGCGGGAGCTGTGTTCAGAGAATTAGCTCAGCCCAAATGACTCAGGGCCTTATAAGCCATGGGAAGAACTGTAGCTTTTACTTTAAATGTAGTGGGGCCAGGCATAGTGGCTCATGTCTGTAATCTCAGTGCCTTGGGAGGCTGAAGCAGGAGGATCCTTTGAGGCCAGTAATTCAAGACCAGCCTGGAGAACATAGTGAGACCCTGTCTCTACAAAAAAGTTTTTAAAATTAGGCATGGTGGCATGTGCCTGTAGTCCCACCTGCTCAGGAGGTTGATTCAGGAGGATCGCTTGACCCCATTTTGAAGCTGCAGTGATCTATGATCACACCACTGTACTCTAGCCTGGGTGACAGAGGAAGACCTCTACTCAAAAGATTTTTGAGAAGGGGAAAATTGGTGAAGGTGCATGCTAGAGTGATGTCCAAGAATGTGTGAGGTGGGTGGGGTCAGCGCACAGGTAGAGGGCCTGGTGTGGACTGCTCACCTCCCACTGTAGAAGGGAAGCAGATTGGATGTGGATGCTGGTGGGTGTGTAAACGTGATCGGGGCCTGTGGAGGGCTTTTATTTTTACAGCGCCATATAAAGTGACATAATGGGCTGTGAGTGGGATGAGGGAGAAATGTTGCAGGTTGAGGGGAGTATGTGAAATGGCCATCCTGGAGAGAAGGTGTGGATGTTCCCGGGAGTAACTCACTGATGAAAGGCTGGAAGTAAATATACTCACATTTTAAAAGTTAATGCTGATGGGATTCAGTTTCTATTTTACTCTTCTTCCTTTCATGCTTTCTGAATTCTCTAAAGTGTATATGTTTTTGTTTTACAATCAGAGGAACATGATTCATAAAGCAGTCAGTCATATTCTCTGCTAGATTTTAAGAGCAGGCTTATCTGCCCTGCTCGTCTTTGTGCCCTGGCTCAAAATAGATAATTTGGGTGAGTAAGGGAGCAGATACTACCTTGGAGTCTTCTCTAGTGCTATGGGCTTCAAAGGAAAGTGAATTGGGAGCTCAAGAGGAGCCCTTATCAAGTCTAATGATACCAGGTAATAGAGATGAGTCGTTAGCAACTCAACTCATTGCTGATGTCATTAGGTACCATTTTGAAAATCATTTGGTGTTCTTTTGTGAATTTGCCAGCACTTCTCCAGTGCCTACCCAATACATTCATACCAGGAGGTCTTTCCAGAATGTTCACAGTACCATGTTAGAGCAATACCATGAACATCACAAGGGCTTGAAGTTTATAAATAGTGTAGTTTCATTTTTACAAAAAAGCAAGCTGTGTGTTTCTAAGTCGTGGTTGCATGTGATGAAACTAAAAAGATAGGAGAATGGTCTCCATAAACCTGAGAATAGTTACTTCTAGGTGAGAACACAATGGATAGAATAGGGAAGGAGCAGATAAATAGATTCACGGTTTTGGTACTGTTTTGAAGTTGGATGGTAGGTTCACAAATATTTTGTTATGCTGTTATGCTTTATAATGGATGCATCAAATTATATTAAGAAAAAGTATTACATGTAGAAAATACCATAACCAAACCTCAACAAATGTGGAAGGAGAAAAAGTAAGGCCATTGAAACAATAAAACCTTTCTGTCATAACCCCCTGCTCCGCTAGCCAGAGTGTGGCAGACATTAAAAAGCAGACAATAAATTAGCCAGACATGGTGGCACGTGCCTGTAGTCCCAGCTACCTGGGAGGCCAAGGCGGGAGGATGGTTTGGGCCCAGGAGTTTGAGGCTGCAGTGAGCCTTGATGGTGCCACTGCACTCCAGCCTGGGTAGCACAGCAAGAGCCTCTCTCTCAAGTAAATAAATGCATAAATAATTTTTTTTAAAAAAGCAGACAATATCAAATGTTGGTAAAGGTGAGAAGCCAAAGTAATTCTTGAAACAATATGGAATTTCCTAATAAGATCAGATGAGGAATATACTCTGTAACCCAGCAGTACTGCTCCTTAGAGCCACTTCTGCTTGTTCTGTACAGAGATGTTTATTGCAACACTGTTTATAATAGTAAAACTGGAAACACCTGGCATGTCCATGGACAGTAGAATGGATAAGTAACTGTAATCTCGTCATGTAGTAGAATATTATACAGCCATAGCAGCAGCAAATGAACCTCCTGACTATAATGAGCAAATAAGGAGAACTGAAAGAATACATACAGGTTAATTCCTGTTACGTTTAAAAAAAAAAAAGCCAAAAGCTGTGCAGACTAAACAGGAAGTAGTTTAGTGGCAAAACTAGAAAGACAAGGGAATGATGAGCTGAGTGGATGGTAGTTACTTCTTAGAGAGCAGTAAGGGAGCCACACAGAAAGGTGCTTCAAAGATACTAGTGGGTACAAAGGGTTGTGTGTATGTGTAATTTTTAAAATTATGATCAAATATATTTAATAAACAATTTGCCTTTTTGATCATTTTTAGATGTGTAATTCAGTGAGTGGCATTAATTTCATTCACAGTGTTGTGCAACCGCATCCTGTTTCTATCACTCCAGTAAGAAATTCTTACCCATTTAATATCAACTCCCCATACTAAATGGGTATTTAACTATGGTAAATAGTTGCATACATTATACTTTACTGTTTATTAGATTTCATAATAAAAACATTTAATGTAAGAGGTATGCCAATTCCAAAAGCTTTTGCAACCCTTTACTCTGGGAATGAAGTGGAGAGATCAGCCTTTAGAATTTCTAGGTATATGACTGTTTATATTACTGAATGGTGTACGAAGTGTCCTATAGCATATACTATTACTAGTAGTTAAGGGAAATAACTTTATATAAAGAAGGGGGAGATACAGTCTTTCATATTGAGGTTCACCTTTTCTATTTTGAGGATAAGGTAGAGTCAGAATTTCCATTTCTAGGTAACTTTTGTTTAATTCACTTTAATCTGTGAATCTTCATATGCTTACCGGCTGTTATGGCTAATTTATAATTATGTGTCATGCATTTCATTTTTTTTTTTTTTCCTTAACTGCAGAAGCTTAGCCTTCCCTTCCCCGCTTTTTTGTTTCTTATTTGAAAGTTAATCTATTTTAAATTTATGTTTTCCATTCAGAGTAGATTTTTCAGTGATGTGGTTTATACTTAATTCTTTAGAAAGTGATTGAGGATATCAGGAAAAGGGAAGCATATCATTTAAATAAAAACACCATAGTGAACTTCTTAAATATATTGCGTTCATGTCATAGGGTTATTAACTTGACAGAGCTTCACAGTTGATTATGGTACTGAGGGCTTGTGAATATTCAGGAAGATTTGTATACTCTGTCATTTTTTCTCTTAAAGACCATTATTAGAGTAGATGCATTCAAACAATCTAGAAACAATGCTTATGATTTCTATTATATGTTGTATTTTTCTTAATGTAGTTAAGTTATTACCATGCATTCATGTTCTATTAATGGAAAATACTTTGATTGGATTCTCATCTCGAGGAGGAGCTGTTTCAGAGCTGGTGTGCGCTATTATGTAAGAGGTGAGATTAATTTTGTCAGCATGGATCATATCTGTAATTAATATTTTGTCTTACGGTGACACGAATGTAACCTTTTATATTTTATTTGTTTTCATTATCATTTGATAGCCTTGCTAAGTATTTATCTCCTACTTCATTATAATAATTAGGTAGGTCTTCCATGCTTCAGCTACTGTAATTACATTGCAAATGTTAATGTTATACTTGTAGGCTGCTGCTTACTGCTTGAAGAGGAACTGATCATGTTTGCTGGATGTCTGAAAGCACAGCTGAACTCAGTGTAGTTTTCAGTAACCTAACTTAGAAAGTATTTTCTTGTATTGCTTTTAGGTTTTTTTGCATGCGTGAAGCTAGTCATTTGCTTTATGCCTTCAACTTTGTGAACATTTACATTTTGAGCATTTATTTTCCAGACTTTGTACTAGCAACATGCTTATTTCGCTGAACTAAACTTTAAAAATCTGTATTAAAGCTTACTGTCATTATGAAAAGGAGTTTCTCCAATCTTTCTATTTTTTTTTAACCAGAATATATCAGCATATTTTATGGCCGTAAGCCATTAAATAAATTGTAGCTTGGGGCCAGAAAGTTGTAGAGATTATTTGCTTAATATCTCTCGTAGCAGAGGAAGAATATCATTGAGTGTGTGACCTGGCCAAGATCACAAACCAAATTAGAGATAGCAACTCTCTTGTAACTAGATTTTCTTGGATGGAAACATAGTTTTTGATTAAATTTTTTGAACAGGTAGTGCATTTACATATTTCAAATATCAAAAAGTATTTTTTTAATGCGATGAAAAATATCTCCCATTTCTGACCTCATCTGCTCGGTTCTTACCCCCTTACCAGCTAATCAGATGTTAGTTTCTTGTTTATCCTTCCGGATAATTTTTATGCTAATACAGGTATGTGCCCTTCTCTTCCTCCTTTTTTTAGACAGTGATAATATTCTATGCATATTTTTCTGTACCTTGGTTCCTTTTTTTCTTAATATGTCTTGCAAATCTTTTCATAAAGCTCCTTCTTTCATACACAGAAACACACATACTGTCTCTCACTCTGACTCTCACTTTTAAAAATAACTGGATGTTGTTCCTTAGTGGGAATTACGAAAGGAAGCAAGGATAGCCTGTGCCTCTGACAAGTAATCTCATAAAGTATTGAGGAGTCATGTCATTGCTGATTTGGCTCTATAATTTTGGCCGCTTCTGGTGATATGGTAACAAAAACAGTGATACTTCGCATATACCTCCGAATGTTATATGTGAGAAATATGTGAGATAGAAAGGATGTTAGGAAATACTTGGCACAGTTAAAAATCCATTGATTTCTTTCCGATAATTTGGTAATTTGGGTCAGGGACTAGCTTGAAAGTTGCATTTGCTTAGCAAGCTTTTCCTTGTAAAAATAGATTATGTAAATACATTTTTAAAGGAATGCTTCAAATATTTGAAAGAACTAAACAGCATCAAGAATCCACTTTGCTTTTTGAACTAGGTTTTGTGAGCATATTTATGGAATTACAGAGGATCACATACAGTTTTTGTGTTTTCATTTTCATAATTAAAATCAGTATAAGTATCTGCTGGAAACCATTTGCATTGTTATAACAAAATATTTTAAAATGGCCTATATTCACCAGGTGTGGTGGCTCACGCCTGTAATTTCAGCACTTTGGGAGGGCGAGGTGGGCGGATCACCTGAGTTTGGGAGTTCGAGACCAGCCTGACCAACATGTAGAAACCCCATCTCTACTAAAAATACAAAAATTAGTGGGGCATGCTGGCGCATGCCTGTAATCCCAACTACTTGAGAGGCTGAGGCAGGAGAATTTCTTGAACCCGGGAGGCAGAGGTTGTGGTGAGCCGAGATCGCGCCATTGCACTCCAGCCTGGGCAACAAGAGTGAAACTCCATCTCAAAAAATAAATAAAAATAAAATGGCCTGTATTTACGTTGAGTATTGTGTTGTTACTAAGTATAATTACCTAAATTGATAGTGTTACCTTTCAAACTAGTATTTTTCAAATTAGGATCTATGGACATTTTCTCAGGGATCCTTGAGAATTTTTTTTTTTCTTTAAAAGATGTCTCAAGTTTGAGAAACACTATTTTAGAGGAATTTTGCATGCAGGAACAATCAGTGTATTTAAGAGCAACCAACTTCATCTGTTTATTAATAGGTTTTTATACTCCTCTTTAAGCCTGTTTAAAGTGAGCGAGCTTCTGTTAGTTTTCTGATCATGTATAATGAGTTTGTTTGAATTGTATTTTCATAATGACTTTTCCACTAATTTGAACTGACTTAGTTCTCTCCAAGTTAACCTGAATTAGTGGGTTTCTGAAGTGTTTCTTTACGTAATCAGTATAGTTAATTCTTAATTTTTTTTCTACTTAGGAATTGATTCTGAAGGCCATGCAGCTAACTTTGTAGAAACAGAACAAATTGTGCACTACAATGGGAGCAAAGCTTCATTTGTACAGGCAAGTTGTTAGTCTGTTAGGCAGTCAGTGAGTTGGCCTTTTCTGCTTGGATTGTAATTTTCTGTCATGTTGAAATTTCCCTCTTTTCCCTTCCCCTCCGTTCTTATGTAATATTTTTATCTACAGAAAAAGTTCACCCAAAAAAGGAAAGTCCATTAATCTGGCACTAACCTACTGACATTTCCTGCCCTTAAATTAAATCCCTGGAGGAGAGGGTAGGCTAGGAGGTGCAATGAGAGTTATGGAAATGGAGCCATCTGTCTGTTGAACCATTTACATGTATTCAGGGCAGTGATGATAGGACAAGCTGATGGCTTATGATTGACTTTACCTGCCACTGTGAGATGTCTCTTCTCTTGCCTTATGGAGTTGTGGACCACTTGCTGCTCCAGAGCGTTAGTGTCCAAATATATTCATATGTTGATAAACATATCCATTTGAAAATGAATAAAGCAATTTTCTAATTTTTTCATAATGCCAAATTATATAACAGATGTAACCTGTTAATTTTTACTCATAGATAAATGTAGAATTTCGGGGAAATAAAAGACTATCTACTACACAAATGCCGTGTATATAAAACTAGAAGGAGAAAAAGTTCTAAATGTTTTTTCATAAAATATGAACTTTAGGAGAGATACACGTGGATTTTTAAAATAGTTGGTAGGTTGTATTACTTTTTTCCCTGCATATTCATTAATTTATATACCGCTGACAATAAGTAAGGTGAGAAAAACAAATATGTTTGTATTTCTTTTCACATTTCTCTCTTTTCTTTTAGACTCGAGGATCAATACCTGTTTTCTGGTCCCAAAGACCAAACCTCAAGTACAAACCACTGCCACAGATCAGCAAAGCAGCAAATCACGTGTGTATGCCTTTTTTGTTGGCTAAAAATAGAAGCTTAATAGCATTATAATTTGCATGTAAAGAATGTATCTCCCCTAAATCAGCATTCAACATCTTTGAGGCTCTTCTTGGTTCTAGCACATAGTAAACCCCTAAACCAGAAGTTGTGTAGGTGGCATGTTAGAAATATAGAAAAACAAACTATGATTGAATGGCATGGCAAGTAAGGATTTAAGAGATCTCAGTAAGATTTATAAATTTATGCTTTTTAGAGTACTTAATATATTCCTCTGAGGTTGTACTCAGAATTAAAGTGGCAGTGTTGCAGCTCAGAGTAAAATAGCTTATGATTACTAGATGACGTTTAGAATATCTAGAAGACATAGTTCACATCCTGACATCATTCTTTTGAATATAGAAATAAGACATTTAAGGAGGTCCTTGCAAAATATTATAAATATTTAAATTATATTTATAAATTACATAATGTACTCCAGTAAAATATGTAACTCTTTTCCCTAGATGGATGGTTTCCAAAGGCATTTTGATTCCCAAGTAATTATTTATGGAAAACAAGTTATAATCAATCTGGTATGTTTCTTATGTTTCTTGGGGCAGGGGCAGGGGAAACCTTAACTTTTTCTTGACAGAAAATTTACTATTTTAACCATTTTAAAGTGTACAGTTCAGTGGCATTAAGTAGTTCGTAATGTGCAACCATCATCACTGTTCATTTCCACAACATTTCATCATACCAGACAGAAACTCTATCCGTTAAATAATTAACTTCCTATTACCTCCCTCCCCACAGCCCCTGGTAATTCTATTTTACTTTCTGTCTCTCTGAATTTGTCTATTCTGAGTACCCCCATGTAAGTGGAATAATACAATATTTGTCTTTTTTAATGTTTTTAAGGTTCATCCATCTTGTAGCATGTATAGAATTTCATTCTTTTTTTAAGACCGAAGAATATTCCATTGTGTGTGTGTGTGTGTGTGTGTGTGTGTGTGTATAAACATTGGTGGTGTGCAAGGATCTGTTTGATTGAGTCCCTGTTTTCAGTTCTTTTAGGCTTTCACCTAGAAGTAGAATTGCTGGATCATATGGTGATTCTATGTTTGACTCTTCGAGGAACCACCATACTGTTTGCCATAGCGGCTGCACCATTTTGTATTTCCACCAGCAATACACCAGAGTTCCAGTTTCTTCATGTCCTTGCTGACAATTGTTGTTTTCTGTTTTGTTTTGTGTGTGTGTGTGTGTGTGTGTGTGTGTGTGTGTATGAGTTTTTAATTATAGCCATCCTGATGGGTGTGGAGTGGTGTCTCGTGGTATTGAGTTGATTTATGTTTCTCTAATTTGTGTGATTTTGAGCATCTTTTCATGTGCTGATTGGCCATTTGTGTATCTTCTTTGGAGAAATGCCTACGTAAATCCTTTGGCTCTTTTTTAATCAGGTCGTTTTTGTTTCAGTTGTAGTCATTCTTAATGAAGTCTGGATATTTATCTCTTAGCAGACAGGTGCTTTACAAATATTTTCTCCCACTCTTTAGGTTGATTTTTTACTGTCTTGACAATGTCCTTGGGATACAAATTGTTTAAGTCCAGCTTATCTAGTTTTTCTTTTGTTGCCTCTGCTCTTGGTGTCAAATTCAAGAAATTGTCACCAAATCCAATAACATAAAGTTACCCCTATATTTTCTTCTTAAGAGTCTTTATGGTTTTAGATCTTACAGGCCTTTGGTCTGTTTTGAGTTAATTTTTTTTGTGTGTATGTGTGTCTGTGTATTACTTCTTATCACTGCACGAGTTAATTTTTGTATATAGTGTAGGGGTAAGGGTCCAACTTCATTCTTTTGCATATGGATATCCAGTTTTCCCAGCACCATTTATAAAAGACTGTTCTTTTCCTTTAAATAGTCTGTCACCCTAATAAAACATCAGTTGAACACATACGTAAGGTCTTATCTTGAGGCTCTGTTCTAGTCCATTGGTCTCTGTGTCTGTCCTTAGGACAGGATAACACTATTTTGGTTACTACAGCTTTGTGTAATAAGTTTTAAAATCAGGAAATGTAATAATTCCAACTTCCTTCTCCTTTTTCAAGATAATTTTGGCTACTTGAGATCCCTTGAGATTGCTTATGAATTTTAGGCTTGGTTTTTCTATTTCTGCAAACAATGGCGTTGAGATTTTAGTAGCAATTGCATTGAATTGACAGATTGATCACTTTGAATAGTACTGTTGTCTTAGTAATATTGTCAGTCCAGCAATGCAGATGTCTTTTCATTTATTTATATTTTAAAAAATTTCTTTCAGCAATATTTTGCAGTTTTCAGTGTACATGCATTTCACGTCCTTGTTTAAATTTATTTTTGAGTATTTATGCCTGAATGGTGCTTGTTTGTTTGTTTTGCTATTGTAAATGAAATTGTTTTTGTAGTTTCCTTTTTGGATATTTCATTGTTAGTATAGAGAAATGCAACTGATTATTGTGTCTTGATTTTTGTATGCTGCAACTTTGTTGAATTTATAATCTCCAATAGCTATTTTGCAGAATTTTTAGGATTTTCTGTATATAAAATCATGTCACCTGTGAACAGAGATAATTTTATGCTTCCTTTCCAATTTGGATGCCTTTTATTTTTTTTTTCTTGCCTAATTGCTGTCGCTAGAACTACTAATACTATGTTGAACAGAAATTGTGAAAGCAAGTATCCTTGCCTTATTCCTTTTCTTAGGAGAAAAGCTTTTGGTCTTTCATCATTAAATATGATATTAGCTGTGGGTTTTTCACATAATGGCCTTTATGTTGAGGAACTTTTCTTCTTTTTCTAAGTTATCCAGTTGAATGTTTTTATCAAGAAGCGGTTGTTGAATTTTGTCAGATACTTTTCTGTATCAATCGAGATGCTTGTTTTTTTTCCTTCATTCTATGAATGTGGTGTATTATACTGATTGATTTTCGTATATTGAACCAGCCTTACATTGTGGGAATAAATCCCTTTGGTCATGGTATATACTTTTTAAATATGCTGCAGAATTTGGTGTGCTAGTGTTTGGTTGGGGATTTTTACATTAATATTCATAAAGGATATTGGCCTGTAGTTTTCTTTTCTTGTAATATCTTTGTCTAGTTTTGATATCAGGATAATCTTATCTTTACAGAATAAGTTAGAAAGTGTTCTCTCTTCTTCATCTTTTTGGTAGAGTTTGAGGAAGACTGGTGTTAATTCTTTAAATTTTGGTAGAATTCACTGGTGAGTTCACTAGTAAAGCCATCTAGTCCAGGTTTTTCTTTGTTAGGAGACTTTTTTTTCTGTTTGTTTTCATGACTGATTCGATCTCCTTTTTTCTTTTTTTTTTTTTTTTTTTTTTTTTTTTTTTTTTTTTGAGACGGAGTCTCGCTCTGTCGCCCAGGCTGGAGTGCAGTGGCTGGATCTCAGCTCACTGCAAGCTCCGCCTCCCGGGTCTACGCCATTCTCCTGCCTCAGCCTCCCGAGTAGTTGGGATTACAGGCGCCCGCCACCTCGCCCGGCTAGTTTTTTGTATTTTTTAGTAGAGACTGGGTTTCACCGTGTTAGCCAGGCTGGTCTCGATCTCCTGACCTCGTGATCCGCCCGTCTCGGCCTCCCAAAGTGCTGGGATTACAGACTTGAGCCACCGCGCCCGGCTCGATCTCCTTACTATGTATTGGTCTATTTAGATTTTCTGTTTTTTTCATGATTCAGTTTTGGCAGATTATGTGTCTAGGAATTTGCCAATCTGGGTTATCCTACTTGTTGGCATACAGTTGTTCATAGTATTCTCTTAAATCCTTTTTATTTCTCAGAAATTGGTAGTAATGTCCACTGTCACTCCTGATTTTAGTAATTTGAGTCTTTTGTTTTGTTTTGGTCATTCTAGCTAAGAGTTTGTGAATTTTATTGATCTTTTCAAAGTTCAACTTTTAGTTTTATTGACTTTATTGTTTTTATATTTTCTATTTTATTTATCTCTAATTTTTATTATTTCCTCTGGTAGCTTTGGGTTTAGTTTGCTCTTCTTGTTCCTTAAAGTGTAAAATTAGGTTATTGCTTTGAGGTTTTCTTTTTTAATGTATGCATTTACAGCGAGAAATTTTCCTCAGCACTGTTTTTGCTTTATTTCATACATTTGGTATATTGTATTTTTGTTTTCATTTGTCTCAGGTATTTTCTAATTTCTCTTCCTGGGATTTTGTCTTTGAACCAGTGGTTCAGTATGTTGTTGGTTTTTCACGTTTGTGAAATTTCTAGTTTTCCTTCTATTCTTGATTTTTAGCTTTCTGTTGTGATCAGAATATATACTTAATGTGATTTGAATTTTTAAAAATGTGTTAAAACTTGTTTTGTGGCCTAGAGTATAGTTTGTCTTAGAGAATATTTCATGTGTACTTGTAAAAAATGTGTATTCTGCTGTTATTGGGTAGAGTAATATGTATGTGTCTGTTGGGTCTGATTGGCTTATGATGGTGTTTAATTTCTCTCTTTTATTCTGTATTTGCTTATTTGTCTCTGTTTAATTGTTCTATTGTTGAAAGTAGGGTACTGAAGTTTCCTTTTTTTTTTTTTTGGAGACAGTCTCTGTTGCCCAGGCTAGAGTACAGTGGCGCGATCTCGGCTCACGGCAAGTTCCACCTCCCGGATTCACGCCATTCTCCTGCCTCAGCCTCCTGAGTAACTGGGACTACAGGCACCCGCCACCACGCCCAGCTAATTTTTTGTATTTTCAGTAGACACAGGGCTTCACTATTTAGCCAGGATGGTCTCAATCTCCTGACCTTATGATCTGCCCGCCTCAGCCTCCCAGAGTGTTGGGCACCCAGCCCCTACTATTGTTATATAATTTTCTGTGTCTCCCTTCAGTTCTGTCAGTGTGCTTAGTTACATCTTCAGGCTGTCATGGTTTGTTGCATATGTGTTTATAATTGTATCTTCTTGGAAAATTGACCATTTAATCAGTAAACAATGTTCTTTTTTTGTCTTTTATAACAGTATTTCACTTAGAGTGTACCTTGTCTGATACTAGTGTAGTTATTCCAGCTCTTTTTTGATTACTGTTTGCACAAAATATGTTTTTTCATCCTTTCTCTTTCAACCTGTATGTGTCTTTAGGTAGGTCTAAAATGAATCTCTTAGAGACAGCATGTAGTTAGATCATATTTTTTTTCCATTTTGCCGGTCTACTTATTTTTATTGGAGAGTTAATCCATTTACATTTAAAGTAATTACTGATAAGGATTTACTTCTGCTCTTTTGTTATTTGTTTTCTGTGTGTCTTTTAGCTTTTCGTTTCTCATTTCCTCCATTACTGTCTCTTACTGTGCTTAGTTGATTTTTTTTGGTAGTGATATATTTTGATTACTTTCTCATTTTCATTTGTGTATATTCTATAGCTGTTTTCTTTGTGGTTACCATGAGGATTACATATAATATCCTAATGTTATAAGTATCTAATTTGAATTGATACCAGAAGCATACAAAAGCTGTACTCCTGTAAAGCCTTCTTGCTTCCTTTTTATGTTAACATTTCAGATTGCATCTTTATATATTGTGTTTCAGTAACATTATTATTTTTATGCAATTGGCTCTCATTTGTGTATGTATGTATTTATTTTTTAGAGAAAAGGTCTTGCTCTGTTGCCTAGGCTTGCATGCAGTGGCACGATCGTAGCTCTGTGTAATCTTGAACTCCTGGGCTGAAGGAATCCTCATACTTCAGCTTCCTCAGCAGCTAGGACTACAGGCGCATACCACCATGCTTGGCTAATTTTTTTGTGTTTTTATAGAGATGGGGGTCTCACTATATTGCCCAGGCTGGTCTTGAACTCCTGACCTCAAGCCATCCTCTTGCCTCAGCCTACCAAAGGGCTAGGATTACAGATGTGAGCCACCATTCTGGACTGCATTTGACTTTTAAATCCTGTAGAAATAAGAAGTGAAGTTACAGACCAGGATTTCAATAATACTGGCTTTTATATGTGCCCTTGTCTTTACCTTTTTGGATTTTTTTTTTTTTGAGATGGAGTCTCATTCTGTCACCCAGGCTGGAGTACAGTGGCACAATCTTGGCTCACTGCAACCTCTGCTTCATGGGTTCAAGCAATTCTCCTGCCTCAGCCTCCCGAGTAGCTGGGATTACAGGTGTGTGCCACCACACCCAGCTAATTTTTTTTATTTTTGGTATAGACAAGGTTTCACCATGTTGGCCAGGCTGGTCTCAAACTCCTGACCTCAAGTGATCTGCCCACCTCAGCCTCCCAAAGTGCTGGGATTATAGGCGTGAGCTACCACGTCCAGCCTGTTGGAAATTTTTATATCTCTCTATGGCTGCAAGTTACTGTGTAGCATACTTTCATTTCAACCTGAAGGACTCCCTTTAGCATTTCTTATAGATTGGGTTTAATGATAATAAACTACCTCGGGTTTTGTTTATCTATGAATGTCTTAATTTTTCCTTCATTTTTAATGGACGTTTTACCAGATACAGAATTCTTGGTTGATAGTTTTTCTTCTTCCAGCATTTAAAATATATGATCCCACTGTCTTCCAGCCTCCAAGATTTCTGATGAGAAATTGGCGGATAATCCCGTTGAGAATCTCTTGTGTGTGATGAGTCTCCTCTCTCTTGCTGCTTTTCAGGATTCTGTTTTTGTCTTTCAACTATGTGATTATAATGTTTTTGGTGTGGGTCTCCTTAGAGTTCAGAGCTTTGGTTTGTAGATTCATATGTTTCATCACATTTGGGAAGGTTTTGGCTATTTTTTTTTCTTCAAATCTCTCTCCACCTTTCTCTCTCTCTTCCTGGAATTCCCATAGTGCTAAATATTTTATTTCACTTTTTGTGCTCTTTTGCTGCAGAATTATTTTTTGGCTGCTTATAATAATTTTTCTATCTTTGTTGATATCCTCATTTTGTTTGTGTATTGTTTTCCTGATTTCTTTTAGTTCTTTGTCTGTGTTTCCCCTTAGCTCTTTGTTTTTAAGACAGTTGCTTTAAAGTATTTGTCTAATAAGTCTAGTCTAGTAAGTCTAGTCTTTATCTAATAAGCTAAGTCCTGTCTTGGCTTCCACAGGAACAATTTCTGTCAATTTCTTATGTTCCATTGAGTGAGCCATTTTTTTCTATTTATTTGTGTACCTGTGATTTTTTTTTAAATTGTATGTTTGATTATTATGATATCATAACTCTGGAAGTCAGAGTCTCCTTTTCCCCTAGGGTTTGCTGGGAGTTTTTTGTTTTATTTGATTGTTAAAGACTCTACTAATCCTTTTGTTTTTTCTTGAGACTTTTCGGAACTATTTTTGCCAAAACTGTTTCTTATTGTGTGTGTTCACTGAGGTCTGTTCCTTTTGCTTATGTTCAGCTGTTTTGACAAGTTTCATTGAATTCCAAGAACTGAAATAGACAGACAAAAAAGGAAAGCAAAAATGAGAGAACAACCCTGTCCCCCATTCTTTGCAGACTTGTTGTATGCTGGGACAGTCCTTTACTGATTAGCCAGGCTTGCTGTGAGCCTAGGGATCAGTCTATGGTGAAGGTTTAAGGTCTTCTCAGGACTCTTCTGAGCATGCATCTTGCCTGGTTGTGTGGGTGGCCTTCAAAACTCCTTCATGTACATGGCTGCTTTTGAAAGTCCTAATTTCCCAAAGAATATCACCCAGCTTCTTCTCCAGTCTTTAAATGGTCTATTATATGTTTCCATACAGGATATTTTGCCTCAGGCATCCATTGATTTATATTCCTCTTGTAGCTTTTACAAGCAGTGGTCACCACTTTTACTGCTGGTGTTCAGAGATATGTGGGACAGAGACCAGTTAGTCCTTCATGTTAGAACAGAGGTCCACAATTATTTGCAGATAAGGTCTGGTCTGCCTCCTCTAGTTTGATGAGGAGAACTAAGAACCAGGTTATTCCCATGTAAGACTAAGATTGTCACCACTCTAGGGAGGGGCTGGGTCAAGGACAAGTTAAATGCCACAAAACTTTCCCACCATTTTGAAAGTGACTTTTTCTTTATTGGGTGCTTGGGTAGGTTACTATAAAACCTTTGATCTTTTTTTAGAGCTCCTACAAAGTTGGCTCAGACAGCTTCTGGGATTTTTTTATGTTTCTGTGGGAGAATGAGAGCTTAGAGCTTCCTACTTTGTCCTTTTTCTGATGTCAATCTCTCCTTTGAAATTAACTGAAAACTATGGTGTTTGAAATTTTTTACAGATTAACCAGAAGGGCTCAGAGAAGCCACTTGAGCAGACATTTGCAACAATGGTGTCTTCTTTGGGAAGTGGAATGATGAGGTACCTCACTAGAAATCTGTTGCAGGTCTTTTCACATGAGATGTGCACTTACATATGTGCATGATTACATAGAGCTCACTAGACATATATTTCAGCTTGCATTTTTTTCAATAGATCAGAGCATGATATTTTGTTGGCTTGAAATTTCTGTAGCATTAAATTATGTTGCAGAATAACTTCTTTTCAGTCGAGTTTTGAGTTTAGTCTCTGATTCAAATTCCCTCATTGAGGCTTTGTGCCCCAGAGAGTTTCCATAGGTCATACTTGGCCACTAGAATTGTCTTGAGGACTTTGGACTAAGGCCTCTTTGCAGGGCATACCTGATTGCTGTACTTGAGCTTACTTCACTAAGCATTTGTTGTGTTTCTCCTCTACTCCTTGCTGAGGGCCCCCAGAAGAACATGTGAGGATAGACATATGCATGTATTTTGTATTTTCATGTATACATATATATATATATCTGCTCATATCATATATATATATTTTTTCCTCTGATAGGTGTGAGCATGAGAAGGGGAGTGTGTGTGTGCATGTAGTATATGTATAGTGATAAACCCAGAGTGAAGGAGGTTCTAGTGTTCCCAAGAAATATGTATGCACTGATATAAAGGGGAAAATCAGCTTATGAAGGTATTATTAATAGAAGGAAAATGAATGATCTCTGGTCGGTTTCTGAATATCTTTTCTTTTGGTAGATACATTGCCTTTGACTTCCATAAGGAATGTAAAAATATGAGATGGGATCGACTAAGTATTTTATTGGATCAGGTAGCAGAAATGCAAGATGAATTAAGGTAAGCTATATTATTTCCTTAAGGAGGCGGAGAGAAGAGGTATATATATCAGTCATATTTTATTATGCATCATCCAGCAGACTTATAAATATAGTTCACTGGATTGTCATTGCTTATCTATACTGTTTTATTATTTTTAATTTCTTTACTGGAAAGATGAGAGTTGGTGACTTCAAAATATTTTTAAATTCTTAAAAATGACCCAAGGCCAGGTATGTTCATATATTTATAAATTATCTACCACACATTTACAAATTTTTATATAATTGAACTTGGTTTACTAATATCTTATATTGTTGTTTCCACTAGACATTCTATCACAAGTATTTTGTTGTTACCTGTACAGTGTCTGTAATGATAGGGTTTAATGGCTTTTCTGTATTGTTTTGTCATAACGTAGTTCTAAAGAAGTGCTTTTCTTCACCCTGAGCACGTGGTTTATTTCCTTTCCTCTTTCTGTCATGAAAGATTGTGGTGCCATGAATCATTATACATATTTTACATCTGTTAAATTTTTTTATTTCTTTAAAAAATTCTTCAGAGTAGGATTGATGGATCAAAAGTCTGAATGTCTTTGCAGTACTATATTATCATACTGGTTCAGGTTTACCATACTCGGTGCGCGTCAGTCTTTACTGATTTAAAAGCCAGAAGTAGGAATCTGTAAACCATACTATCATTTTCTTCTGCCTATGTGTGATAGTTGTAAACCTGCCAACCCAAATGCACTTTTTAATTTGTTACACAATAATATAGTAAAACCTCTTTGATAGATATTTGCTCAGTTCTCAAAAATGTCTTTTTATATACATTAGGTAATCAACTACAGTTATTTAAATCTGCTTTTTCTCTGTGAGGTTTTGTCACGAACACAGAAGGGAAATTGACCTACTGTTGTTGGGCCATTAGAGAAAACATTGGCTGGGCCCGGCATGTTGTTGGAGGAGGTGGTTCCTTGGGTTCACCCATTAACTGCTGCCATGCAGGAGTGTAAGAAAGAAGGAGGGTTGACTCCAGAGTTTGTGTTCGTTGCCGTTCACCATGGTCCACAGGGAGAGCAGAGCTTTCACTGGTGACTCTCAGATGATCTCTTGAGACTTTTTTCTAGGGGTTTTTGGGGTAGTGGAAAGAATCTGGGCTTTGGAGTCCAACACACCTTGATTTGAATTTAAGTTTTTCTCTTAGTAGTAATATGACCCAGGGCCACTTAGTTACTATCTTCAGACTTTGGTTTCTTCATTCGTAAAGTAGAGATGATAACTTACTGTATAGTTTAAGCAATAATATTTATAACATATCTGGGATTTTATAAGTATTAATGGGGTACAAACACACATATACACCCTTGCACACATATGTATGTACACCAACTCTAAACGAACCTTACCAATTCTGCATGATCCATATGTAGATTTTTCATCCTAACACATTCTTCCAGGCTCTTGTTCCTGAGGTCATGATTTGTATTTAGCCCTTGATGAATCTGTTGCATTTTCTTCCTCCTCTTGGATTTTGGAAAATAATTTCAGTAGTTAATATTATCCAGTATTCATTGTATGCTGTGTTCCATACACTGTGCTAAGTACTTTATGTGCATTATGTGTTGTCTCATTCAAACCTTAGAGAAGCCTAATGGTGGTGCTGCTGTTACCTCCATTTTGTGGATGAATAAGCTTACTATTTAAAGTTCTACAGTTAGTAAGTTGCATATGATGCTAAAGCTAGCAAACAGATTGTTTGCTTCCTGAATCCATATTCTTAACCAGCACACTGTGTGTTGTCAGATTTTTGAATTCATAGAATTATCAAGGAGCTTGTTAAAGAAAACATGGGAACTGGTAACTGTGGTTGGTTGCAGTACAGAGATTTGGGTGTTTAAGGGGAGAAAGGGAAACTGATTTTTCAAATAATACCCAATTATACTTTATAAATCTTGTACTGTTTGCATGTATCACCCATTTAAGAATTTTTTTTTTTTTGGCTGGGGGCTGTGGCTCTCGCCTGTAATCCCAGCGCTTTGGGAACCCAAGGCAGACGGATCACCTGAGGTCAGGAGTTCAAGACCAGCCTGGCCAACATGGTGAAACCCCATCTGTACTAAAAATATAAAAATTAGCCGGGCATGGTGGTGGGTGCCTGTAATCACATCTACTCAGGAGGCCGAGGCAGGAGAATCACTTGAACCTGGAAGGCAGAAGTTGGAGTGAGCTGAGATCACACCACTGTGCTTCAGTCTGGGCAACAGAGGGAGATTCCATCTCAAAAAAAAAAAAAGAAGAATTTTTGAAAGTATTAAAAATTTTTTTTTTTTTTTTAAATTTAGATACAGAATATCACTCTGTTACCCAGGCTGGAGTGCAGTGGTGTGATCATAGTTCACTGCAGCCTTTAACCCTTGGGCTCAAGTGATCCTCCCACTTTAGCCTTCTGACTGTATACAGGTATGCACCACCATGCCTGGCTAAGTTTTTGTTCTTTTAGAGGCAGGGACTCGTTATGTTGCCCAGGCTGGTCTTGAACTCCTAAGCTCAAGTAATCCTTCCACCTCAGCCTCCCAAGTAGTTGGGATTACAGGCATGCGCCACCACGCCCAGCTAAAAGTATTTTTAATGCAAAATATTCAATCCTTGCCTCAGAGATTCTGATTCAGTTGATCTCAAGGCCAGGAATCTTTTTTCACAAGCAACCCAGAGGATTCTAAAGATAGTATATGAATCATAAAACCCTGATATCCAGGGATATAGTTGGAATAATAATGTTAGAGGAAACCCTCATCTGGCCTTGTGAAACATGATCGATTTGCACAACCACCTTTTTAATACTCTTAACTCTACTTTTAACATCTTTGGGGTGAGATGATCTCTAATCTTCAGCCATATTTTGGATGGGGGACTGTTTTGCCTCAGCCATTTAGACTTCTTTTTGGTCTAGGATGATCACATATGCCTGACTACACATTCCTATCTGACCTTTTAATTTACAGTTTTCAATAACGTCACTGAAATGAGACCCATGTTGTAAGAGTTAAGTCCTTAGTAAATCTGACCTCTTTGGTATGAGAGTGTTTATACAAATATGTTTTAGTTATTTTCTAGTGGACTCTGCTGGCCAGGTGGTGGCAAACCAGGAAGGCGTGTTCCGAAGCAATTGCATGGATTGTCTAGATAGAACCAATGTGATCCAGAGTTTGTTAGCTCGTCGTTCACTTCAGGCCCAACTTCAGGTGCGAATGCTTTTTTTTTTTTTTTCATTGAAAAACAACACAGCAGAAAATTAAACATCATCTTCAAAACCCAGTAACATAAAATATTCACATTGCCCCCACCCTAACCCAGCTCTTTTTATTTTTGTGTCTTGCCCATGGATGTCACATTTTCCATAACTATGGTCAGTCTATGTATGCACAGTTTTCACTTTTGCCATTTTCCCTTAGCATTTATGTAATCATAGTTTCTGATGGTTGTATTGTTGTGCTGTAATTTACTAAGCCATTCAGATTGCTACATTTTTAGTTTATAAATAACACTGTAGAGAATGCATCTGTATATGTTATTATTAACTGGAATTATTTCCTTCATGTAAATTCCTAGAAGTAGAATTACTGGGTTAAAGAGAGTACATATATTATTTTCCAAGAGGGTCATTCCAGTTTACACTGACACCAGCAATGAATAAGTAAATCCATTTCATTGAACTCTTTCCAGCATTTGATATTTTAATTTTAATTTTTTTTGTTTTTCCTTGAGACGGGGTCTGACTCTGTTGCCCAGGCTGGAGTGCAGTGGCGCAATCTCGGCTTGCTGCAACCGCTGCCTCCTGGGCTCAAACCATCATACCTACTCAGCCTCCCACAAAGCTGGGGCTACAAGCGTGTGTCACCACGCCTGGCTAATTTTTGTATTTTTTGTAGAAACAGAGTTTCACCATGTTGCCTAAGTTGGTCTCAAACCCCTGGGCTCAAGCCGTCTACCTGCCTCAGCTCCCAAAGTGCTGGGATTATAGGCTTGAGCCACTGTGTCTAGCCTCTTTTTTTTCTATTTCATTAGTACAAAAGTAGCACCTCAAGATTGTTTCTATTTATCTTTCTCTTATTACTAGCAAGGGATGTTGACTCCAAAGTAAAAAGTTTCTGACACAGCTTTGCTTTATCACTAGACTATGCTGATGAGAAAAATAGTTTTTTTCTTCTGTGTATATTTGGAATGAAAAAGACGTAGAGCCCCAATTTCTAAATCACATTGGCATTTGTTGTGAGGGGCAGACAAAATGCATACCATATGGTTTCCTGTTCAGGGAATTAGTAAGCATTCAACTTTATTTCTGACAATTGTATGATACTGAGAAAGAAATTATGGAGGTAAAATACCCCCTTCAGAATGAATGCTTCGTGAATCTTGAAGTTGCACCTGCTAGAGGAGTGCTGTCCCTGTTGGAATAGTCTGTAGTTTGTATTGTGCTATGTCCTCGTCTGTTGGAAGGTCTTCTGAGTGTATTTTTTAATAGAAACAATATTAGGAATGGTTTGGTTCCATGGCTGATTAACCAAAACTTACTTGACTAGGTTCTGCAATCCATATTTTACAATTTTACATGCTATATATAGTATTATGAAACTTAACCAACCTTCAGAGAGTGGGGGCAGGAGCCTCGCCAGCAGCTTTGCCTGCTAGTGTAGGGGCTGTCTACTTGTGCCTCTCCACGTCCGCCAGTGAAGGCAGAGTTCTTACCCAGCTAAAGGTCACCAAGGTGGCTCCTGTGCTGTGTCTGAGGGTGGGAATAACTCCTTCTGAGGTGGAGATGAGGTGTCATCTGAGGTAAGCAATGAAGATGGTGGTTCTCAGAGGTGATGGTCTGAGACAAGGTAGGGACCCCTCATCTGTAGTTCGTGGTCTCCAAAGGGGAGTCCGTAGAAGGGATTCAGGGGGCCCAGCAACCCCGGGATATTCTTTGTGAAGGTCTGTGTGTGTGTGTATTTTTGGGGAGGTAGATTAGGTGGCATTCATCAGATTCTCAAAAGTCCCTGGGACAGAGGGTAAGGTTGGGGTGACTCAGGGGTGAAGAAGTTGAAGGATGATACATATGAGGGGATCTCAAGGGGGTAGAAGCAGTGGAAGATTAGGGGTGAGAGGGAGGAAGTAGCGGCTGGAATCCTACAGCTGCTTTCACTCTCCCTCCTGACACACTCTCTGAATATAGTCCTGCTGCTGTCCCTCAAGGGAGTGCGGGAGCTGCAAGGCAAAGGTGCCCTCAGGAGAGGCTTTGCAGTCTGCCCTGGGCAGGAGACGGCTGCTGCAAGCTGGGGCTCCCTGTAGACAACAGACACTTCTGGCCTGCATCCAGCAACCAGGAACCATGAGATACAATTTGGGGACTGCTTTTTCTTCCTAAATCATGTCTGCTAAAATCTATTACACATAAATCTGGGTGTGGTTTTTATTCCAGAGACTAGGAGTTTTGCATGTGGGACAAAAGCTTGAAGAACAAGATGAATTTGAGAAGATTTACAAAAATGGTAGGTCATTTCTTTAATATAGACAAAGTTGCTCAAATTTTGAAATAAATTAATATTCTGGATTTAGAACTTTGTCATCTTAATCGTTATCAGCTGTTTTCACTTTTTTCTACAGCCTGGGCTGACAACGCAAATGCCTGTGCCAAGCAATATGCGGGAACTGGTGCCTTGAAGACTGACTTTACCAGGCAAGCCGTGCTTTTAAAATAGCGTTCCACATCAGTAGTTCACAGTCCTGGAGCTTTTAAAAATCACCTGGGCAGCTCTCAGACAACAGCAGCAACAGCAGCAAATCTCCAGTGTCTGGGCTTCACTTGAGACCTGTGGAGTCAGGATTTCTGGGAGATGAGGCCCAGGTTCTGGTGTGTTCTTAGCCACCCTGGGAGATTCTGATGCTTGGGGAGGGGTGAGAGCCACCGCTCCACAGTGCTTCTCAGACCTTACTGTGTACCTGAAGCACCAGTCTTGAGATGTGCCTCTAAAAAGCACCCAGGTGATGCTGATGCTGCTTTCAAAGACCACACTGAGTAATGAGGAATTAGAACATTTTGAATGTATTATGCATGCGGTGGCTCTTTTTCTGCTGTGTGGATTCCCTGGGAGCAGAATAAGATTTCTAGTCTGTGCTTTGCTGTGTCCTACCACTTAACCTGGGCTATGTATTTCTCTTCATATTTCTCGTCTTTGCAACTGGAATTAGTGTGTTTCTTTGTGCCTCCTTTGGTAATATTTTAGAAAGAAAATAGGTATTTCTTGGACCTGCAAGTGATTTCTTTTGTGAAGTATCTATATCTTCAGCGATAGTTTTTAAAATCTGTCACTCATTTCTATACCTTATGCTTATTGACCATAAAACAGTGTGAGAATTCAGTGTACAAACCTGTAACTTAAAATTTAACCTCTTTAACCAGAACTGGAAAGAGAACTCATTTGGGACTTATAATGGATGGCTGGAACTCAATGATACGATATTATAAGAACAACTTTTCCGATGGATTTAGACAAGTAAGTTTGTATTTGATGCTTTCCTGGCATTAGGTGGTTGTCTCTTTGCATCGTTCATCACTAATGTTATCTCACACTGAGTTTGGTGAGTTACTAATTTCTTCCTTTCTGTTCTAGGATTCCATTGACTTATTTCTTGGAAACTATTCAGTGGATGAATTAGAATCTCATAGTCCTTTAAGTGTTCCAAGGGATTGGAAATTCCTGGCTGTAAGAAACCATTTTGTATTTTTCAAGTTTTTAAAAGCATTGTGTCTGAAGGTATAGATGGTTTCAGTCTCCTTAATTTAAAACGTTATATGTTGTTTATATTTCATTACATGAAATATAAATACTTAAGTTTTCCAAAGAGATCAGGCTGAGGAGTACAGTAACTGTGGAGCATTTGTTTTCTTTTCCTCAGAGTGTCTCACACATGCTTTTCGTGTGATGTCACATAAGCAAAGGGAAAGTGGAAGGTTTCTCATTTCAGGAAAACTTCAGTTCTTTTACCTTGAGGGAATTGCCAGAGACAAACTTGTTACATGGAAGGCAAGGTTTATTTTTGATGCTTCTCTCCTTTTTGACTTCTCCGTTCACCAGACTCTGCAAGAGCCTCTCTGGATTTTCTTTCCAGTGGATCAAGTGCCCTGGAATGGAAGGGAGACCTAGTGTTCTAGGTTCTCATCTGGGCATCCTCCTTCCATTTAGCACTCTTTGGCTTGGAGCAAAAGCATGCTTCTTCCGATCTTACCACTTTCCCCATCTAAAGTCTAGGGCAGTTGTGATTGAACCCATAAATAATAATGTTTTGTTGACAAAAGATACTGTGTGTATTAGTTGACAGACGAGGTTTTTTCTTTTCCCAAGCAATGCATGCACAACTGATTTTGCAGCCATTGGTTAGCATTCTTAAATGATTATCTCTTTCTGTTGTCTTTTCCAGTTGCCTATTATCATGGTTGTTGCCTTTTCAATGTGCATTATCTGTTTGCTGATGGCTGGTAAGTCAGCTCCACACATTCTTCCATTTGTTTCTTAGTTAGAATGTTGACCTTTCTTTTACAACATCTTAAGTTTTTGAGTTCACTGAACACTTGATGTTTCCCTATTAAATTTAATGGGTAAAGTGGAGTAGATGAAATTAGTCATTAGATGTGACAGGAAGAAAAATAACATACCTAGTAGTTTGATGGGTTTTTTTTAAACCTCAGATTTCAAAAACATGTTTTTCTTATTACTGTGAACCAATAAGTATCTGAGACAGGTCTCAGTTCAGAGGCTTAAGTTACCAAGGTTGAGAACCTGCCCAGGAAAAAGAGACACAAGCTACGGTAGGATCAGTATCTTGTGCTTTTTCCAAAGAGGGTTTTGAGGACTTCAGTATTAAATGGTGAAACGGTGTACAGGAGGGGAAGGAGGAATGGAAACAAAAGGGGAGGGTAGGTAGTGAGATAAGTCGTCACATTCTTGTGAGGCTTTGATTAGCACTCACTGAATCCACATTACATGTGAAAGGAGAGGGTAGAGGAACAGTCAATTATGCATTCATCTCCCGCTCAGTAAATCTGTGTTTTATGTAAGACAAAGTAAATGTAGAGTAGAGGGAGAAGTCAAATCTGCATTTGTTTTGGGGTGGGCGGAGGAATGATTTTCTAGTCTTTGTCCCTTACCTGTGAAAATAAACTGTTAATTTACAATGTCAGGGTGAGGGAGATTCGACAGGACTGTCTTTTAGGGTAAAGATTTTGGGGCCCACATGGAATTTGCTTGTGACAGTTTGTGAGGGTGGCCCTCTGGGAGGATATGTGGCCAACTATCTTTGCAGCTGTCTACTTAGGAACAAAAGGAGGGTAGTTTTGTGAGACTCAGTTCCCAAGTTTAACTTTTCTCTTTGGCATAGTAAATTTGGAGTCCTGAGATTTTATTTTCCTTTCACATTACCAAAGTAATACATAGTAATTATAGAAAACACACGTAGGCAGAAAAGGAGAAAATATTATTTATCATCATACCTTTGAGAGAGAAGCTCACCACTCTTAACATTTTGATGTTTTAATATTTATAAGTGTCTCTGATTTTTTTCAGAGGTGAGATACATATTTTCATTATCTGCTTTTTTTCACTGAGCAGTATGTTTTCCCATGTTCTTAATTGCTAATGGCTGCAAAGTATTCCATTTATAGAATGTATAGTCTAACCAACTCAAATAAATGTTAATGGATTAAGATATTACTTATCATTAAATTTTAATAGGTTGAGAGTAAAATTGCCTGAGAACCTGAGTGGACAAGGTCTTTACTGGTTTTCTTTTTTCTCCTAATATTTTGCTATGTTACTGAGTTAATAAAGCATTTAAGATTAAAGTGTGAAGAATGTATTCTTTATTCTCCTTTGAGTAATGTCCTGTATTTTGGAGGTTTAAGTCTGAGACTTGGTGTATTGTACCTTGGAGGTGCAATCCTAGTCACTCTGAAAGAAAAGGCACCTTCCAGCCTTCATCCTCTATCCTGAATTCATTGAGCCAACCTCTTCTTGCCTGTCTGAATTCCACCATCCTCAGGGCACCATTCATACGCTCCCCTCTCACAGAGTGTCTCTCCCACACGGAAGTCTTCACCTTCTATCTGAATTTCCACAGCACTCCTGGTCCTCTCTCCCAGCACTTTCCTCTTTTAACCTCCTTAATACATAGGGAGTTATTTTTCAGAGGTAGTATACCTCTTTGGTGTACCTGACATACCCAGTGTGTATTTGTTTTTGGATGGTAATGATTTGCATACTTGTTTGTCTTTTTCACTGGATCGGCAACTTTTTGAGGGTCTGTGTCTTACTCATTGCTTTGTCCAGGATATAGTAAACCCTCAGTAAATGTTTGCTGAATTAAGGACTCTTACTCCACCACCACCACTAATTCTGTCACCTTTTTGATAGGGAGGCTCAGTTACCTGTTCGTCTCGGTATTCCGCTCAGTGCTCAGCCCTGTAGACAGTTGTGATGTAGTTTTGACTAAATGCTGAAATGTTGAGTAGGGGGAAAGAGCCATCTTACTATTATTATAGTTAGCAAAATTTTTCTGTAAAGAGCAGGTAGTAAATATTTTTGCCTTTATGGATGGTGTGTGGTCTCTGCTGCACATTCTTTGTTTTTGTGTTTATAACCATTTAAAAATGTAAAAACCATTCTTACCTTACAATACAAAAACAGGTTGAGACATAGGCATTGCCCGGGACGTGACTGCGGGTTTTGGGGCAGGAAGGAAGAGGCAGCATGTGCAGGTTCCTCAGCGGCCAGCCCTGCTCTCATTTCCTCTCTAGATCCTCTGCCTTCCTTCCTGAAAACATACCCAGTGGATGCCATTTTTGGGGAGCCACTGTACTGTTAAATTAGTTAATTTTGTTGTTCTGACTATACCCACATTTACCTAAAGAACCTCTGGAGAGGCAGGAAAGTCAAGACCAAGGGCTCTGCCTGAATAAAACGGGTGATTCCTTTAGGGTGTGTCCAGCAGAGTGGCCAATAAGGAACTGCCCTTTTTTTGTCCAAGAAGAATTTTAAAACTCAGAGCCATGAAAATTAGCAGTTATGCAAATTCAAGTATATTTTGCATAAAAAGAGATTGGATGCTGTGGATAGTAACATCTCATGTCAGTTAATTGTTATAACGAACTTTGTGACATTTGGGTGTGGCGATACCTGATTTCTAGCTCCTGCTGTGGTTTTCAAAGAGAATAGAAAACATGTAGCATGATCTCTGAGGGCTTGTTAGGAAAGAGTCTGGAGACTGGTTTCTTCCCTGGTGTGCTGTCTCACTGGCCGTTATTCCCTGTATGTGTTTCTCTGTCTGCAGATGAGGCCAGTACTGTTGCAGAGAGAGAAGCTATTCTTTAGGTTCAGCTATTCAAGGAGTAAAACAAAGTAGATCTTTGCCCATTGGCCTGCTGCTAACCTTTATGAACTTTGGAAAATGCGTATCAGCAGAGTTGGGCTAAATATGTCATTCAAATATGTTATTGGCTGGGTGCTGTGGTGTGTGCCTATAGTCCCAGCTACTCAGGAGGCTGAAACGGGAGGATCAGTTGAGCCCAGGAGTTCTGGTCTGTAGTGTGCTATGCTGATCGGATGTCCGCACTAAGTTCAGCATCAATATGGTGACCTCTTTGAGCAGGAGATCACCAGGTTGCCTAAGGAATGGTGAACCAGTACAGGTCGGAAACAGCAGGACAAAACTTACGTGCTGATCAGTAGTGGAATCGTGCTTGTGAATAGCCACTGCACCGTAGCCTGGGCAACACAGCAAGACCCCGTCTCTAAAGCAAATGTTACTGACTTTTGCTTTATATATTTATGTATGTGCAAAAATACCCTACAAAATATATATAACTTCAGAAAAGTTTTGGATAACTTATGTTTGGTATTCATAACTTATGAATATTAAATTTTTTTGTGCAGGTATTTTGATAATAGCTCATATCTGTTACAGAACTATAAATTAAACAATAGTTTTTTGTATTATTAAAATATACTAAAAGTGATTATTATTTGTATAATATATGAAATCGTTTAGTCCAGTGGTTCTCAAAGTGTAGCCTCTTGATCGGTAGCATCAGCATCACCTGGGAACTAGGAACTTGCTGGAATGCAGATTCTTGGGGCTCAACAGTTGATGCTTTATCAAGCCCTGCAGAAGATTCTGGTACTAGCCAGGGTTTGAGAACCACCGGTTTAAACCTTAATTAAGAGGTTCTTATATTTTTGCTGTGAATGTGCTAGTAAACTTTAATGTTGCCAAAATATGCTAAACAGCTGAAAACCGGGTCTGATATCAACAAATGCCTTATTTAGCTTTTTGTTTCTTAATATCAACAGGTGACACTTGGACAGAAACACTGGCCTATGTGCTCTTCTGGGGAGTTGCAAGCATTGGAACATTTTTTATCATTCTTTACAATGGCAAAGATTTTGTTGATGCTCCCAGACTGGTCCAGAAGGAAAAGATAGACTGAATTTGTATTTGTGGAAAGCGGCTTGGCTTGGAAGATTCCATTGTGCAGAACTGGAGTCTTTACTGACCCGCTTTCCACATCAGCCCAAGGTCTTTTTAATGCCTTTATCCAAAAGCACATCTTGTGCTCCGTGCAGGATGATGACAGAATTGATCTGATGTTACTGCCTTGATGGTCTCTTTGCTATTGGGACAGTTAGATTTATAATTTGAAGCTATTCTGTAATTAAAATACAACCTGAATTCAGCTTGCAGAATGGCAGCTGAATCTGTTCATTGGATTCTATTGATTGTCAGTTTAATCAGCTGTTGCAGAATAAGTAATATATTTTAAAAACCTAGCTCCTTTCATTATTTAAAACAGTAAAATTATTTTTGTAGCTCAGTTTCATTATTGTCCTTGTAGAAGCAGTCACTGTTAGCAGGCATACTTCTCCACACATCTTTGGACTTTTCTTAAAAGTTCAGTAATAAGCTAACTGTGTTTATAAAATGTAAGTCTCTTACAGACATCAAGTAGTTTGATGAGACAGTCTGTGACTTCATGATAGGAAAGAGGAGGGGATGTGGTCTGGGATTCTTTTAAAGTCTCTGGTGGGCTGCCTCATGACTTTAATCAGCTTGAGCTGCCAGTGCACCAGCAGTTTAGATGTGATGAGAGAATTCAGATATACTTTATCTTTTTAAAAAAGTGTAAATAAAATCAAAGAATGTAAAGTCTATCTCTTATGCTAGAGGTCCAAAGCCACCTCTGTTTTAAAGATTTCCCCGGTGTGGAAGATGCCCATGACTGGTCAGCTACTTCCTCCTGTACATTTTGGTTTCTTTGAGGGTCAGTCATTGAGACATGCAGGCCTCTGAGAGGGTCTTGTTCTAGATTTCATATTGCACTTGGGGGGCAACAGCTGCTTTTCCACGCATGGTACTCTTGATGCTTTTCACTCTGTCAAGGATTTTGTTGGCTGTCAATAAATGTGTCTAAAACTTAGTGCTTCCAGGTAGTTATAGTTCTCCAAATCAAGGACCAACTTAAACATTAATTTATGTGCAAAAACAAACCTGAAAAATATGCTTCGGAAACTGTGCATAGTTCTAATTGTAAGTCAGATTGTATATTCAAATTGTAATTAAGAGATTTAAATACTAGAACAGTATGTAAGGTAGTATAATTACCACTATTTTAAAACAATTCAATTAAACACTGCTACAATATTTCAGTGTTGTGCTTGAAAATATGTACAGTTTTTTTCCAATATTAATACCTTATGTTGTCCTTAAATATTTCTAAAAGCGCCTTTATTTCAGCATTACCTTTTTTTCATCATTATCTTTTGTAAAACATTGATACAAGTTGTTACTTTTAGAAACTCTAAAGGAAATAATAGCTGGAAAACCCTTTGTAGCTTAAAATCAGTCATTAAACTCACAATAGGGTAAGTAAATATAGCCACCTGTTAACATGTAAATAAGCATAATGTGTTCCAAAGATGAAATATTGAAACTTAGTTCATGTCTGCTGTAAAATATTATTTAAATGCTGCTGGGCATTTCACTTAAAGAACTTAATGTCAACAACTACAACAAAGACCAAATCTGAGCTGCTAATGTGGCTGCTTTGTAGGGAATGGACTAATCAGTGTGTTAGATCTTAAGGTATCAGTATTTCAGAATCCTGCGACGATTTTATTTCTAAATTCATGTACTGTATGTCCATAAGTGAAAATAAAATGTCATATTCTTTTCTAACTACTGTTGGTATCATTCATGTACTTTGAAAGTGCTGTTTTTCTTTTTGATCTTAGAATATTAAAAATCATGCAGAGTGATACAGTTTGGCTCTGTGTCCCCACCCACCCAAATCTCATCTTAAATTGTACCTGGTGGGAAGTAGTTGGATCATGGGGGATGGTTTCCCCCATGCCATTCTCATCAGTTCTCACGAGGTCTGATGATTTAAAAGTTTTTGGCATTTACCCCCTCGCTCGCTCGCTCTCCTGCCACCATGTAAGACGTGCTTTGCTTCCCCTTCACCTTCTGCCATGATGGTAAGTTTTGTGAGGCCTCCCCAGCCATGCAGAACTGTGAGTCAAACCTCTTTTCTTTATATGTTACCCAATCTCAGGTAGTTCTTTACAGCAGTGTGAAAACAAACTAATACACAAAGCAGTGCATGATCATCATAGAAAAATTGGAGTAAGCAAGAAAATCAGTAGCTTCTGCAATCTTGCTTTCCAGTTATGATCACTTAAGAAATTTTGTATCTCCTTATAGTTATTTTTTTTAGTTACAGAGAAACCCAGGGAAATACTTAAGTGTAATGTCTATAAAAAGGTGTCCCCCATCTTCAAATTGTAATTTGTTTTTCAAAATGCTATGAATCCCAGCTGATGTGGGAAAATATTGCTTGTTAGAAAATGACACCTCCACAGGAAGGTGTCAGTATGAGGGAAATAGTGATGTGAACACATTGGTACCTAGTGATGGCAGCAGTGGGCTGTCTGAAGTGGCTGCTGCCATTGTGCCGGCCTTGGCAGGGAGATGTGAGTGGTGACGGCAGGAGGGGCTGCAGGGGCAGCAGTAGTGATGGTGAGACCCCTGTGCCTCATGTTCCCTGTGCCCTGTGTCCCTGCGGCAGCCGACTGCACTGCCCCCACCCCTGTATGGCTGAGTGGGTCCTGCCTCCAGGCCTGGAGCCACCACTGCTCTGGACCCTGATCCACGTTACCACCACTGTTGCTTGCTGTTGCCGGGATGGCTTGGGGAGGAGGTGTACAGTCCCCGGAGCTTGCCGCAGGGATCCCCCTGGAACCTGTCCGCCTGGGGGCTGCCGCAGTGGGGCCAGGCTGAGTTGCCTGCCGATGGGGGAGCAGCGTAGTTGTGTATGAAGGAGCAGGCAGAGAGGG
>NW_012102254.1:4936178-4938211 GCF_000951045.1 Mandrillus leucophaeus | reverse complement strand
AGTGATGGCAGCAGTGGGCTGTCTGAAGTGGCTGCTGCCATTGTGCCGGCCTTGGCAGGGAGATGTGAGTGGTGACGGCAGGAGGGGCTGCAGGGGCAGCAGTAGTGATGGTGAGACCCCTGTGCCTCATGTTCCCTGTGCCCTGTGTCCCTGCGGCAGCCGACTGCACCGCCCCCACCCCTGTATGGCTGAGTGGGTCCTGCCTCCAGGCCTGGAGCCACCACTGCTCTGGACCCTGATCCACGTTACCACCACTGTTGCTTGCTGTTGCCGGGATGGCTTGGGGAGGAGGTGTACAGTCCCCGGAGCTTGCCGCAGGGATCCCCCTGGAACCTGTCCGCCTGGGGGCTGCCGCAGTGGGGCCAGGCTGAGTTGCCTGCCGATGGGGGAGCAGCGTAGTTGTGTATGAAGGAGCAGGCAGAGAGGGGTCACAGGCGGAGCTGGGCCTGGGGTGGTGCCACGCTTGCACATGAGGCACGGGGACCACGCCTGGCACGCGGAGCTGGGGCTGTCCTTTGGGGGCCTGGAGTGGGAAGTGGGAGTGGTGCTCACTTTGGCGACCCAGCCAGTGGCATGGCCACTGCACCCTCCCTGCTGACTGGTGCCGGATTCCTGCGCCTTGGGAGGAGGCTCTGCGCAGGGCTTCCCAGGGCCAGATCCCCAGGGTCTGCCCCACAGCAGGGTGACCTCTGAGCCTGATGCTCCCTAGAACCAGGCCCAGGGCCTGCAGGCTGCTCCTGGAGGCACCCCTGCTGGGCAGGGCTGTGAGCCAGGCAAGGCGGAGCACCAGGCCACCTCTGAGCACTGGGACCACGGGAAGAACTTGTGGTGACGTCCCCCCTGCTTCAGATGCCAGCATGGCCCCCAGCAAGGAACCGGAACCCCCACCCCAGACTGTGAGGAGGCGTGGCCAGAGCTGCCTGCACATTCCATGGAGCAAGTGGGAGACTCGCTTTCCCAGGCACAGGACCTGGGTGTCTCTGCACTCTGCATCCTCAGGAGCCAGATCTCAGAGTGGGGTTGGGGCTGAAGCCGGGCATTGTCACAGCTCAGCAGCGTGTGTGCACACTTGGGGCAACACTGAAACGCCATCCCCTGCCACGTCGACCCCTCTGGACTTTGGGCACCAACAAGCACTGGTGGAGGGGAGGGGAAACTGAAGGGTAGGCTAAGGGTGTCTTGGTGCTGACCTGCAGGTGCCCCTTGGTGCAAGCAGTCTGGGCACCATGGATGGCTGCAGGAGGCAGACAGGCTCCTGGGCAGAAGGGGGCGGGTCCCTGGTGAGGCCCCACCTTCAGGCCAAGGACAGTCTGGAGGCTGGGGACTGGGCTGCCAGTTCCGTGGACCTGACTGGAATGGGAACTTGTGCCTTTTCTGGTCCCACCTATGGCCGCCCATGGGCCAACTGGCATGCAATTTCTCCCTTCTGAGGCCCATAAAGGCCCTGGGCTCAGCCAAAGCAGAGCAGAGACAATGGGACAACCAGCTGCGGAGAAGAGCTACCCTCTCTGCTGATAGCTGAACACTTGTTGGGATGACCCGCCTGGAGAGAGGAGCTACCCTCTCTGCTAGGAGCTGAACACTCATCGGAACACCCTGGCTGCAGAAAGGAGCTACTCCCTGCAAGTCTCCTCTGAGCTGTTCTATCACTTGATAAAGCTCCTCTTTGTCTTGCTCATCCACATCTGTGCACATACTTCATTCTTCCTGGCCACAGGACAAGAACTCAGGACCCGCCAAATGGTGAGGCTAAAAGAGCTATAACATGGCCCAGCGCGGTGGCTCACGCCTGTAATCCCAGCACTTTGGGAGGCCGAGGCGGGCAGATCACAAGGTCAGGAGATCTAGACCATCCTGACTAACACGGTGAAACCCCGTCTCTACTAAAAATACAAAAAATTAGCCGGATGTGGTGGCGGGCGCCTGCAGTCCCAGCTACTCGGGAGGCTGAGGCGGGAAGATGGCGTGAACCCGGGAGGCAGAGCGTGCAGTGAGCAGAGACCGTGTGCCACTGCACTCCAGCCTGGGCGACA